>NC_081776.1:27316926-27539426 GCF_963082965.1 Carassius carassius
GGATACATAGATAATGAGTAAATTAAATTGCTATTATGAAACACAATTTGCCCTGCTCCTTCCAAAATGGACAAAAATTCAAGACATGTGGGTAAAAAATTAAAATCCCCCCTACAGAATCAAAATAAATACTTTAGGACTGTCACTATCTCAAAGTGAAATGTGAAAATAAATTAAAAGTGTTCTGGCATACATTGAGCATTAGGCTACAACCAATCACACACGTGTGATTGTGTATTGAGCTCAATAGCCAATCAGATGGCTGGTGAATAAAAAAAACTTTTACCGCATTCATGCCATGTGCTCAGCTCAGCTCAGCTCAAGTCAGTGCAGCAGCGACACACAGAGTGATACCAATTCTCTCATCAAATACTGCAGCAGGTAAGATTTGATTTATAATCGTTTTGTTTTTCATGTTACTAAAATAACAATGTCTTGATTTTCTAACGCTTATAAAGCAATCACCTAATTCATAAACGGCTGTTGACTTACCAGGCATACATGATATGGCCTTAAAAGGATTAATGCATCTTTTAATCGACATCAATCATTACAGTTTCATGAGCAATGCTCGACTATAATGATGTGCATTTGTTTTTAAGCCGTACTCTGAAATGACCTCCATGGGCTATATATATATATATATATATATATATATATATATATATATATATATATATATATATATATATATATATATATATATATATATTTATATTTATTTTTTTTTTTTTTTTTTTTAATAATAGTTTATATCGGTTTATTAATTAGTTAAATTAGGTGTTGATTACTCAAAGGCTAATTTTTAAAAGCTATTTTTATAGCTATTATTAAATCTGCTGTCCTTTCTGACAAATGGTTTAATTCAACCTAATTTAAATAACTGTATTTTAATATTTTGTGAAAGCTATTTAGATTTGGTTGAATCAAACTATTTGACAAAAAGGACAGCATATTTAATAATGGGTATAAAAATTGTTTTTAAAAATTTGCCAATGGGTAATCAACACCTAATTTGATTTTTGTTGGCAAATATCACTGGTGTCAAACTCAAGTTCCTGGAGGGCCACCGCCCTACTGAGTCAGTTCCAGCTCTGCTTCAACCTATTTTTTACAGTCTATGGCTTCAACACACACGCCTGCGGTTTTCAAATAAGCCTAAAGGACTTGATTAGCTGATCAGGTGTGTTTAATTAGGGTTGAAGCTAAACTATGCAGGGCTGTGGCCCTCCAGGAGTTTGTCCTGTCAATTTTAAGTGTGATGTTTAAAACAAACAAACAACACTTTGTTATTATTTAAGAAAATAGTGTGTGTACTTCTCTATAAGTATTATATCAATATAAAATTAACTGTTATAATGAGTTAATGTTATGCAATTAATTACTCTCTATTTCTTTATTCCTTTTACAACCTTTAAGAGTAACATTTTCTACAAACGGTTGTATAAGTAATGAAGTATTAAATAATCATTAGCCTAAGCCTGATGCATTTTATCACCTCCCTACCAAATTTTAACATGGTAGCATTAAGATCAGAGCAACATTAAGCATTTGTTTATGGTAGGGAGGTAGGGCTGTCAAAATTGCTCAAAATTGACGTTCGAATATTCTCTCTAAAAAATACACGAATATTCGAACTATTCGAACATCTGGTTGCGCATGTTGTCAATGACAGGCAAAAATAATACAAATAGACATAACTACTTATATATGTTTAAACTTAAATAGACTATCTATACGACAACGTATTACCTACACAAAAACAAGGAAATCAACTAATGTCCACGACTGCAGACCTCACGCTCTCTCACCCTCACGTTCTCTGCGCATAACGGTTTAAATGAACAACACATTTTTGTGCAAGCAATTTAAGGTCGCGACTGTTGTCCCAAATATAGCAGTGATTCATTCAGTGATTGAAACAAATATTATTAATATTAATTGAAGTTTTACAGCATATAGAACTGACATTGAATGCTCTGAGCGAGCTGTGCTGTGGTAAACATGGAACTTTTCCTTGACATGAAACGATAAATAATCAAACCTCGGATCCATTGCTAGACAGAACTCCCCGAAGCCTGCCCCATCCGCGATACTGATCGGTCTCATGTCCTTACAAATGAACGAAATTATTTTATCCATTATGGCCTCTTGTCATGTTGCAGATAAAGTGCTTGCGGCGGGCGATGCTAAGTAACGTTAAGTGTCAAGACGTGACTGTTTAGCTGGAGTTCCACACATTATGCCATGCTCATTTGGGTGCACATTTTTGAGATGTGACCTCATGTTGCTAGTTGTCGAATGGTATGCTAACTGTATCTTAAATAGCTTGCATCGCGGGTCAACAATTTTACCTCATTTTCTCTGCTGCGGTCGAATTGGGCTCTGCACTTGCTGGCATCTTCCATGAAGACGCGTCAACTTTCAGCAGTGATTCTGTGCCAGACAGTGCGACTCCTGTGACCTATCCCTGAACCCTCAGGCGCGCTAGTGCGCCCACTCGCAAGGCAGACAACCACGCCTCTACTACCGCGGCCCTTTTTTTCCACATTTTTTTTTTAATTTGAATATTAATTTTCACCTTCAAAATTCGTTTTTTTTAAGAACTATTCGAATACATATTCGAATTTAGAATATTTGTTGACAGCCCTGTAGGGAGGTGATATAATGCATCAGACTTAGGTTAATGATTATTTAATTTACATTTATGGAAAGCATAGAAAAATACTTAAAGCAAAATGTATTCAACACGTTTTATTATTAATTTAATTAAAAGGAACAATTCCTGAACGAAAAAACTAATAAAAAAATTTAACAATTTAATAAGTGATAAAACGATTAATAAAATTGAACTATTAAAAACAAAACAAAAGTCAAACTAATTTCAGTTCCCCCAGTGGTTCAATACTCTGAACAGTTTTGTTTCGGTGAGTAAGAGTAAGTTTTATTGGCAGGTCATCCGCAGCGATGTCGAGGGCCAGTGCTGCTGGGACTGTGTACTCCTCATGTGTGTCAGACAGCAGAACTGTCTCGCCTCCATCTCCCTCCAACACCCCGATGAAGGTGAGCTCCACCTCTACTGGCTCAGCTACAGTCTTCTGAAATGTAATCACATGAACGGAGGTCTCAGCAAAGGCATTATATATCAATAGACGTGAGTCATTACATGGACAGTATTAATGTTAGTTGACCACATGATCTAGCAAGAAAAATGATTCTGAAGCATATATTATTTATCTTTGTTAATTTCAACATTTACTAAAACGTTATGAAAGGGAAAGGTTTGGAACTGTTGTACTTTATTAACTAACATTATGTGTAACACAGATTGACAAGTACTGTACTTAGTCAATGCCTTAATATTAACTAATAGTGCCTAATTCTAAAGTGTTACCAATATAAATTATTACCAATGAATATATAAAAAGTGCAGAGGTGGAAAGAGTACAAAAATATTCTACTCAAGTAAAAGTACCATTACATTAATGAAATTTTACTTAAGTACAAGTAAAAGTACCAGTCTAAAAATCAACTCAAGTAAAAGTAAAAAGTAGCTCATTTAAACTTTACTCAGAGTAAAAATTACTTAGTTACATTTTAACAGTGGCAGGGAGGCAAAAATGGGACAGGCCAAGGGTGTCAAACTCAGTTCCTGGAGGGCCACAGTCCTGCACAGTTTAGATATAACCTTAATTAAACACACCTGATCCAGCTTATCCAATCATTTAGGTTTATTTGAAAACTACATGATATGTGTGCTGGAGCAGGGTTAGAACTAAACTCTGCAGGGCTACGGCCCTCCAGGAACTGAGTTTGACACCCCTGGGATAGGTCTATTAATCTCAAACTAGTTGTTTTTAATTAAAGGAATCAGTTATTTAGAATAATAAAACATTTGGGCTGTTACCAGGCAAATCAGTATCAACAAACTCATCTTTTAATGCAGAGGAAATGCAGAAGATTCATTGGAAGTGGCATTTAGATGTATTACACTGTTTAGTGCAGGACAAGAATGCATTTAACCTGCAGTTACAAATGCATGAATAATGTTTTGATATACAAGACATAAAATGTTGAATACTCATTTGAAATGATAAGAAATTAATTATTTAAAAAAATCAAAAGATACTTTAAATGTGAAATTAAAATGGCCAGTATGTGTCAGCAAGTCACTGTTAATAAGTGAGTCATTGCGATTGAACCGAATCATTTAAACGTTTGATTCATTCAGGAACGAAACACTGTCACGTTGCTCAGAGACGCAAAACTGTGCTTTGGTGGCTGTGTTTGGAATTATTTTCTGTTGTAGAAATAGAGCTAAAAAGGCAATATGGTGTCTAAAACGCAAGTCTCTTAATTAACTTGTTTACTGAACTGTTATATATATATGTATGTATATATTCATGATGATTTTTGGTGGAAAAGACGGCATTCTTTGTGTGATTTTGATTTAATATATGAAATTATATAAATATGTGAATTTTCTGCCCCTATATCTTCAATTTTGTGATCATTCTAAATGGATTTTAGGAGACTGAATCACACAGTGAAAGAACGCACTATAAATGCGCGCGCACATCATTAAAACAAAAAAACATGATATTATCGCAGACGATATATATAGCACACTCCTCACCACTGTCTTTTTGGCTAATTTGTGCAAAACCTCTTGCTAAAATGTCAAAGCTTCATTTTAACCACCAATGCAACGATGCAATTATTTAGCTTACCTCTAACGTTACATTCTTGCGAAGGGTTAATGTCTTTGTAGCCAGGTTTAATAATGAGAAGCCCTATTTAGCTGTCTGACCCAGCCATGAAAGGGTTAACTTTAATTTTGTATCTTTGATGGACTTGTAAGTGAGCCAATGGGTGAATTGTATGAGGCACTGAACTAACCAATCAGCTGCCAGCTAGGCTCCGTTACAGTTACGCCTCTAGTTTTGCGTCACTGCACGTTCTTTTGGCGCTTGCACTTGAGCATAGGAGGCTGCGTTATCTGCTTGGTAAGATGAGAAAACAATATGGAGTGAATTAAACAAGTTCTGTAATCATTATTGCTTATACTGACTATACCTTGCTGTAATATAGAGTGTAAACGAAAGCTGTGCCTGAATCCACTGTTGTCATGGAGCTAAAGGCAGTGAATTCCGTTAAAATGGTGAGTTGTTTACCTAGGCATCTGAGTTCACTAATATTCATGCTAACAGGCCAGGCTTTTGATGCCCATTTTTGTATTTAACCTAGTTGCTGAGTTTATTAGTTCGCTAGCATCTATGTTAATCTGTGTTAATGGGTGAATCAATGCAAAGTTGCTCATTGTGTAAAGCTAAAGGTGTGAAGCCTGCTTTGTGCATATGTTAATAAGGTAATTAGCCACAATAGGCTAGCGAAATACTGGTTAATGTCTTTGAAACCAACAAATTATTTTGTTTGTGGTTTATAAAAAAAGAAATGTTAACTTTTCATACTGTTGTTAAATAGTTAGTTTGTTAAATACTGATGTTAAAAATTGTGGATTTAATTGTGGTCACTGAAGTTTAACGAGGTAAATTTTTTAGTGCATTCTTTCCACTGTTACCGGTGCAGAGGGGGATAAATAAGCACACTAATGCCTTAATGCCTCTAATTGAACGTGATACAATTTGATTAATGGTTACATGCAATTCATGCAGTTTTATTCTGCATACTGTTAATGTTACTACCGTAAGGTTTCATAAAACTTGGATTTGAAATGTCTCTTTATGAAGGATGCAATTTATGGAAATTTATTTTTGATACTAGAGAGAAATTCATATAGTTTGATACCTGAGAAGAAACATAAGAGCTGTTGTACAACGAGAGAAATATTTTTATTTGCATTATGGGTGTACTGAAATATTATCTCATTTTATTTTGTAGTATCCTGTAGCAGTCCATTTATTCACTGAATGGTAATTGAAAGAAATGATTTGGCCTTATTTATAGGTCAGGTTTTGGTAAGAGTTGGGAACATCGTGCAGAGATCCTTTCCGTGGAGTGATACAGATCCAGACGTTCTTCCAGAGACGCATTGATTGCCAGTCCAGGTGGCTGGGTGGCGAGCCAATCGTGTTTGACAACGAATCAAATCGCTTTAGACGAACTGCCCGGATCATCCTCTTCATCTTTGTTGTGGTAGGACAAACACTAACTCAAACAAAAAAAAAAAAAGAAAAAAAGGGCCCCAACGGTGAAACTGAACTCTTGTCAACCAAGGCAAGTTGAACCGAGGACGAACTGAGCTCAAAGATACTGAAAAGGAGGGTTTTGTTTTGTTTACGTGCGCACTTTATTTTTTTAGTTTGTTATTTTTCATAAATGTGTTTTCTTTCTTTGTATGTATGTTCCACCCTGTGAATTTAATACAGGTTATCTAAACTGTCATTCTGGTGTGGCATTTTTTTCCATATTGATATTCAATTCTCAGGCTCTTAACAATTTAGCATCTTCTGATTCTGGTCCAAATCATATTCATGATAGCCTCTACGACTACTTAGACTATTAAACCTATGTACATTATTTCTACTACTTCGTAATAAGGGTTACATTATTGGCGAGCCAGCCAGGAGTCAGAGACATTGAATGTCAATATTGAAAGAATATGCAAAATGGATTTCATACAGAAGTCAGGTGTTAAAATTCCGAATGCAGTGATCGTTAGTGGGGTAACACAGGTAGCAGATCAGGATGAGGAAGTTGTTGACTTCCTTAAGAAGTACGGTTCCATCGAAAGAGCCCTTCTCGTTGATGATTCTAAATCCGAATTTTACCAAAACCTGATCATTGAGTTTTCGAGTGGTTCAGCTTTAGTGAACTTAGAGCCACTTCTGCCATACACATACACAGAGCAAGGTGATCCATGTGCTAAATATGTTGTAAACGCATTAAGCAGTGTGTACACAACGCAGATTGGCAGTAATGTTACAAAAACATATCTAGCTGAGTTAAAGGGCTTAGCCAAGCTAAGTGGCAAAGACTATGGGGAGGTGTTGAAAGAGATGATGTCCCAGATTGGTGAAGATATCGAAGCTATGAAACCCATAGGTATACAAGTCTCCCCTTCACATGTTGAGACTCCAGTTGTGACATTTCAACCTCCTACCCCCGAAGATCAACAGCCCCTCGTCTCACTTATGGATGCCCCCCGGGAAGGAAATTGCTTAAGTACCACTGATTCAGTCCTGTTCACTAATGGAGGGAAAGCTCCGTCCCTTTCAGTGAGTGACATAAACCCAGCAGAAATACAGAAGGTGGTGGTTGAGCATATTGTACGGAGGGAAGATGTTAGCCCACACTTGCAATCTCCAATGAGGCTTCGTTCCTTTTCTGGAAAGATTCCCAGACCGAGTAACGAAGCTGATTACGACACTTGGCGCTCACACATCGAACTGCTTTTAAATGATCCCAGCATGTCCCATCTTCAGATTTCAAGAAGAATTCTTGAATGTCTACTTTCACCTGCAGCCGATGTGGTCAAAGGGCTACGGCCTGGATCACCCCCCATCGCTTACCTGCAGCTCTTGGACTCAGACTTTGGTACTGTTGAGGATGGGGAAGAACTTTTTGCCCAGTTTATGAACACCCTTCAAGACCCGGGTGAGAAACCCTCTACTTATCTTCATCGATTGCAATTAGCATTGAACCTAGCTGTGAGAAGGGGTGGGGCTGCACCGGCTGATGTAGATAAACACCTACTCAAACAGTTCTGTAGAGGATGCTGGGACAATTCTTTACTTTCTTGCCTGCAACTTGAGCAGAAGAAAAGCAACCCCCCTTCATTTGCTGACCTCTTGCTGTTACTAAGAACAGAGGAAGACAGACAGTTAGCAAAAGCTAGTCGCATGAAAAAACACATTGGCACCACCAGGCAGCGTGGCCAGCTTCAGCTCCAAAGTGCGTGGGCCTGTGCAGAGTCAAAAGAGAAGTCAGAGGTCAGTCTCAGCGTTATTGAGGATCTTGGGAGGCAAGTAGCCAGTTTACAAAGCCAATTAACCTATTTGATGGCACAGAAACAGACAAAGGGGGCTGATAACAGGGGAGCAGCAGGGAAAAGTCCAGGCAAAGTACAAAAACTAGACAGTGCTAACACAGACATGCTAAAACAGACCAAGAAAAAACAGACATACAGACCCAGGCCTTGGTACTGCTTTAACTGTGGGGAGGATGGGCACATTGCCCCAGTTTGCACAGACAGGGCAAACCCTGCTTTAGTAGCTGAAAAGAAAAGACAGTTAGAGGAGAAGCAGCACATGTGGGACGCACAAAACAGTCTCAACTTGCCTTTAAACGACTAGCAGTTCCTGTTGGGGGACAAACAGGGACTGAAGAGAGCCAACAACGTCCCTCAGACGTAAACAGTAAAGACAAGGCTGAAGTATGTGTTAATCTAAAACATGCAAGTAAGAACCACCCTTTTAAGCTCCCTAAGGGGTTGGTCGGCACCAAGAGTACCGCTAAAGTCAACATAAAAGGTGAAGAAGTCAGCTGCCTACTAGATACGGGTTCCCAAGTAACAACAGTTTCCCGGTCATTTTATGAACAGCACTTTCCAGAGCAGGAGATTAAGCCACTACATGATCTCTTGGAGGTGGAAGGAGCGAATGGACAGTCCGTACCCTACTTGGGTTACATAGAAATGACTGTAACTTTTCCAAAAGAGTTTATTGGAGCGTCAATGGATGTAAATACACTCGCTTTGGTTGTTCCTGACATTCGAGCCACTTCACAGTCTTTTGTGCTTATAGGCACCAATACGCTGGATGTACTGTATGACATGTATTTCGAAGCCGGATTGACATGCCATCAACCAATCCCACATGGCTATAGAGCAGTTCTTAAATGTCTTGAGCTTAGACAAAAACAGACCAACAACAGTCAACCCAGTGTAGTAACATTGCAAGGTAGAAGTTCTAAAATCATTCCAGCTGGTGAAACTGTAGTAGTTGAGGGAGTTGCTGTAGCTATTTGCTTGCAGAATGAGAAGTTTGTAGTCATTGAGCAGCCATCATTACCCTCCTTGCCGGGTGGCTTGCTGGTAACAGCTAGCTTAGTCGACATTCCCCAGCAGCGGCCCTATAAGCTACCAGTGGTCATCAGTAATGAGTCTGACCATGATATAGTCATTCCTGCTAAATGTGCGATTGCAGAGATAAGTGCTTACCAGAGCATCTTGTTACAGGAGCACAGTGTAGTAAAACAATCAGAACCCCTCTCAAAGTCACCAGAGGCACAGTCAAACAACAAGCACGACCTAAACTTCAATTTCGGTGAGTCCCCAGTTCCATCTGAATGGAGAGAACGCATCACTCAGCAGCTCAACAACATGCCCGACGTGTTTGCACAACATGACTTGGATTTTGGCAGAACAGATAAAGTGGCACACAGCATAAAACTCTCAGATAAAACTCCTTTTAAACAGCGTGCGAGACCAATACACCCACAAGACATCGAAGCTGTTCGCAAACACATTCAGGAGCTTCTTGATGCAGGAGTCATCAGAGAGTCAGAGTCACCGTTTTCGTCACCGATAGTGGTGGTCAGGAAAAAGAATGGCCAAGTCCGGTTGTGCATAGACTACAGGCGTCTGAATCTCCAGACCGTAAAAGATGCATACTCTCTTCCAAAGTTAGAAGACACATTCTCAGCGCTCAGTGGTTCCCAGTGGTTCTCCGTCCTGGATTTAAAGTCTGGTTATTACCAGATCGAAGTTGAGGAAGCAGACAAACCCAAGACCGCATTCGTGTGTCCGCTTGGGTTCTGGGAATTTAACCGGATGCCGCAGGGAGTGACTAATGCACCGAGTACATTCCAAAGACTAATGGAAAAGTGCATGGGGGACATGCATTTAAAGGACGTTCTAGTCTTTATTGACGACTTGATTGTGTTCTCAAAGACTCTGGAAGAGCATGAAGCAAGGCTGACGAGGGTGCTCACACGCCTTAGAGAGTTCGGACTGAAATTATCACCTGAAAAGTGTGTCTTCTTCCAGACGTCAGTCCGTTATCTTGGGCATGTAGTTTCCAGAAATGGAGTCGAGACTGATCCGGAGAAGATTGCTGCTCTTAAGACTTGGCCAGTCCCAAAAACCCTGCGAGAGCTGAGATCTTTTCTTGGGTTTGCTGGGTACTACAGGAGGTTTGTTAAGGGCTACTCTAACATCGTTAAGCCCCTCCACAATCTAACCTCTGGTTACCCACCTTCTCACAAGAAATTGAAGTCAGATGGGAAAGCAAGTCAGTACCGCAACCCAAAGGAGGTTTTTGGGAGTCGCTGGACACCCGCTTGCCAGCAGGCATTTGACCTGGTTATTGAGAGCCTTACCTCCGCCCCGGTGTTAGGTTTTGCTGATCCCCAGAAGCCCTATGTACTCCACACCGATGCAAGCACCACTGGACTCGGTGCTGTTTTGTATCAGGAACAGGAGGGTCAGTGTCGAGTCATAGGCTATGCAAGCAGAGGGTTGTCAAGGAGTGAGAGTCGCTATCCAGCACACAAGTTGGAATTTTTAGCACTCAAGTGGTCAGTGACAGAAAAGTTCAGTGATTATCTCTACGGTAACCACTTCACTGTTGTTACTGATAGCAATCCACTGACGTACATACTGACCTCAGCAAAACTTGATGCGACAAGCTATAGGTGGCTGGCAGCACTGTCCACGTTCTCATTCAAACTTCTCTATCGTCCAGGAAAGCAAAATGGCGATGCAGATGGACTGTCCCGCAGGCCTCATGGGAAGCTGGCTGATGATCTTAAATCTCAAAAAGAGAGAGAACGCATAAGACAGTTTACTCAGGGTCACCTCTCTGATCCAGAAAATATAGATGCAGTAGATCAAGCTGTTGTGCAAGCAATCTGTGAGAGACAGCTCATTTACAGTGTCAGTTATGATGGCCAAGATTCTTCAGATGGTGTTGCTTTAGTTGAAACTCTTGCCATCTCAGCTACTGCTGTGCCTGACAGTTATGGGCAAGAAGATCACCTTGGTGGGTTGCCAGTTATCCTCCACCTAACTGAGGCAGAGCTTGCGAGTAAACAAAGAGCTGATCAAAGTATAAAGCATGTCATTTCCCAGATTGAGCAGGGAGAAAAACCACCCCCAACCTTGCGACATGAACTCACTGAGCTTCCACTGTTGTTGAGGGAGTTAAATCGCCTTGAACTCCGTAATAACATCTTGTACCGGAGACGCCAAGTGGGATCTCAGACCTTTTATCAGCTTGTGCTCCCAGCTGAACTGCGTGACACAGTTTTGACCAGCCTACACGATCATATGGGTCATATGGGGGTTGATCGTACACTGGATCTTGTAAGGACCAGATTCTTTTGGCCAAAGATGGCTCTGGATGTCGAGAGAAAAGTCAAAACATGTGGCAGGTGCGTACGGAGGAAGGCGCTGCCTGAGAGAGCTGCACCTTTAGTAAACATTAACACCACCAGACCCCTTGAGCTCCTCTGTATGGACTTCCTCTCCCTTGAACCTGACAAAAGTGGGACCAAAGACATACTGGTGATTACAGATCACTTTACTAAGTTTGCGGTTGCCATACCAACACCTAACCAAAAGGCCCGCACAGTGGCAAAGTGTCTGTGGGAGAACTTTATGGTGCACTATGGAATGCCAGAAAAGTTACACAGTGATCAGGGACGTGATTTCGAGTCCCGCACAATAAAAGAGCTCTGTCGAGTGGCCGGCATACACAAAGTAAGAACAACCCCATACCACCCTAGGGGCAACCCCGTTGAGCGATTTAATCGCACGTTACTAGACATGCTAGGTACTCTTGAAAGCTCAGAGAAATCTCGTTGGCGTGATTTTGTAAAACCCCTGGTCCACGCCTATAATTGCACCAGGAATGAGGTGACAGGTTTTACACCATATGAACTGATGTTCGGACGTCAGCCTCGTCTGCCGGTTGATTTGGCGTTTGGATTACCAGTGCAAGGGGGTCAGCAAACATCACACGCAGAGTATGTGCAAAACCTCAAGTCACGACTTGAAGACAGCTACAAGATAGCAATTGAAAATGCTGCAAAAATAGCACTCAAGAACAAAATGAGGTTTGACAGGCGTGTGACTGCTTCGGACTTGGAAGCTGGAGACCGAGTTTTGGTCAGAAACGTTCGCATTCGAGGAAAACATAAGATTTCAGACAAGTGGGAGTCAATTGTCCATGTGGTGGTGAGGAGAGCAGGTACCCTGCCCGTCTATACAGTCAAACCTGAAAATCAGGATGGTCCTTTAAGAACACTGCATAGGGACTTACTCCTTCCATGTGGTTACTTGCCTACAGAGGTCAGCAAGGCACCTGGCCAGCAGCCCGCAAGACGCAAGCCAGCAACCCGTGCAAATCCTGCTGTGGATGAGAATCATTTCTCAGACGATGAAGATGAAATCATTCCTGTTTACTGTTTCAGAGAACCCCCAAATGCTCAGTTTCCCACAGTCCATGACAGTCTAGTGCAGCCTGATCCAACTATGTCTACTGTGCAGGATAAACAGCATTCTGAACCTCCGAGCAATTGTCCTGTTGAGAGTCCGGTAAATGCTCAAAATGTTGATTGCACTCCTGAAATTAACAAACCACCTGATATGTCCAATGGTGCCTCGGACAGTCCCCTCACACATAATGATCCTAACTGTCACCACCACGACACTGAGGACCTACTTACCGAAAGAGTCATGCTTGATGAACAAGTTCATGACATCGTTATGACCGAAAGTAACTTACCTGCTAGTAAAAACCCTGTGGAGGAACAAAACTTACCTGATGATGACATTCAAATAGAGCAGTTTCCAGTGTTCTCTGAAATGTTAGAGAGTGAAAAGGAGATGAGTCACAATGGAGGTAAAGAACCAGAAGAGGAAATAAAGGATACAACAGTCAGGAGATCAGAGAGAATCCGTCAGCCGTCAAAGAGACTTGATTATACTGAACTTGGAAACCCCTTTGTCACAGTTGTTAAATCATTCTTCCAGGGGTTAACCACAGCTGTGGCTGACGTTTTAAGTGAGGGTGAAAACTCATATCCTTCTGTCCTGTACCCTGAGATACAAACAGTTCAACCATTGCCATGTACAGGGACGTACATGAGTTCAAAGGGGGAGAGTGTAGCCAGGTTTAATAATGAGAAGCCCTATTTAGCTGTCTGACCCAGCCATGAAAGGGTTAACTTTAATTTTGTATCTTTGATGGACTTGTAAGTGAGCCAATGGGTGAATTGTATGAGGCACTGAACTAACCAATCAGCTGCCAGCTAGGCTCCGTTACAGTTACGCCTCTAGTTTTGCGTCACTGCACGTTCTTTTGGCGCTTGCACTTGAGCATAGGAGGCTGCGTTATCTGCTTGGTAAGATGAGAAAACAATATGGAGTGAATTAAACAAGTTCTGTAATCATTATTGCTTATACTGACTATACCTTGCTGTAATATAGAGTGTAAACGAAAGCTGTGCCTGAATCCACTGTTGTCATGGAGCTAAAGGCAGTGAATTCCGTTAAAATGGTGAGTTGTTTACCTAGGCATCTGAGTTCGCTAATATTCATGCTAACAGGCCAGGCTTTTGATGCCCATTTTTGTATTTAACCTAGTTGCTGAGTTTATTAGTTCGCTAGCATCTATGTTAATCTGTGTTAATGGGTGAATCAATGCAAAGTTGCTCATTGTGTAAAGCTAAAGGTGTGAAGCCTGCTTTGTGCATATGTTAATAAGGTAATTAGCCACAATAGGCTAGCGAAATACTGGTTAATGTCTTTGAAACCAACAAATTATTTTGTTTGTGGTTTATAAAAAAAGAAATGTTAACTTTTCATACTGTTGTTAAATAGTTAGTTTGTTAAATACTGATGTTAAAAATTGTGGATTTAATTGTGGTCACTGAAGTTTAACGAGGTAAATTTTTTAGTGCATTCTTTCCACTGTTACCGGTGCAGAGGGGGATAAATAAGCACACTAATGCCTTAATGCCTCTAATTGAACGTGATACAATTTGATTAATGGTTACATGCAATTCATGCAGTTTTATTCTGCATACTGTTAATGTTACTACCGTAAGGTTTCATAAAACTTGGATTTGAAATGTCTCTTTATGAAGGATGCAATTTATGGAAATTTATTTTTGATACTAGAGAGAAATTCATATAGTTTGATACCTGAGAAGAAACATAAGAGCTGTTGTACAACGAGAGAAATATTTTTATTTGCATTATGGGTGTACTGAAATATTATCTCATTTTATTTTGTAGTATCCTGTAGCAGTCCATTTATTCACTGAATGGTAATTGAAAGAAATGATTTGGCCTTATTTATAGGTCAGGTTTTGGTAAGAGTTGGGAACATCGTGCAGAGATCCTTTCCGTGGAGTGATACAGATCCAGACGTTCTTCCAGAGACGCATTGATTGCCAGTCCAGGTGGCTGGGTGGCGAGCCAATCGTGTTTGACAACGAATCAAATCGCTTTAGACGAACTGCCCGGATCATCCTCTTCATCTTTGTTGTGGTAGGACAAACACTAACTCAAACAAAAAAAAAAAAAGAAAAAAAGGGCCCCAACGGTGAAACTGAACTCTTGTCAACCAAGGCAAGTTGAACCGAGGACGAACTGAGCTCAAAGATACTGAAAAGGAGGGTTTTGTTTTGTTTACGTGCGCACTTTATTTTTTTAGTTTATTTTTCATAAATGTGTTTTCTTTCTTTGTATGTATGTTCCACCCTGTGAATTTAATACAGGTTATCTAAACTGTCATTCTGGTGTGGCATTTTTTTCCATATTGATATTCAATTCTCAGGCTCTTAACAATTTAGCATCTTCTGATTCTGGTCCAAATCATATTCATGATAGCCTCTACGACTACTTAGACTATTAAACCTATGTACATTATTTCTACTACTTCGTAATAAGGGTTACATCTTGTCGAGATTTTATAAGCTACTAACGTTAGTTTGGTCTTCCTAGGCAAGTACAGCTTACACTGCATAATAGAGCATACATATGGGCAGGGGTTCACTTCATTTCAAATATTAAAAAAATATTTTTATTTTAAAGTATGCACCCATTCAATTTAAGTTGTATTCCTAATATGTTGAAAATGCAAGACAGAAAAAATTTATTGTCCCCACAATAATTATGAATTACACGAATCACATAAATGACAGCCCAACTTTCAATTCAAAACCAAAAAAAAGAGAGCAAGAGAAAAGTTGAATAGTTTGCATCAATACAGTCGATCCAACTGTTGGTATAGAAATTCTTACATTAAACATTAACAGCAAGTCAAAAGGGGTAAGCTTTCAACTGTATATGCATTTTAAATGCTTATATATGCTCGTGCCCCATCCATGCAGTGAACGCTCACACGTTATTGAATATGAGAATTTTTTTTAGGCTTTCTGAGGCTCAACTAACTTCAGCACTTCTCCAGCTGTGTTCCTTAAATAGTTGTTGGTCGCTCAAACTCTCCTTCTCACTGTGCATTAGGACGATAGACACACGTCCTCTTCCAGGCAAATTTGTAACATTTTATGTTGACTGGAACCCCTTATTATTGCCCTGATGGTGGAAATGGGAATTTTCAATGCTTTAGCCCTTTTCTTACAGCCACTTTCTAATTTGTGAAGTTCAACAATCTTGTTCTGCACATCAGAACTATATTTCTTTGGTTTTGATGGATGATTAAGGGAATTTGTCCTTTCTCTTCCCTCATATTTATATTCCTTAAACAGGAAGCTATGGCTGGATAATTCCATGCTCCTAGTCACTCAGGTGTGATGTGATAAAAAAAAAGAAAAAAAATACTAACATGATTGAGGATCAGATGTTTAAACAATGCACTTATTTTCACAGCCTTCTGTGATCATATATAGCTATCAAGGATATGAATTTGAGCACTATTTTAGCCTATTTATTTGAAGAAAAGAAAAAAAACTAACTAAAGTAGACTTTAGAGAAATCTAATAACTTCTAGATACATTAATAAAGGAAATTTAATGGTAAGTAAAAAAAATAAAATAAAAAAAACAATCATGCAAGCTAATGATGTAGTTGACTAATTTTGCAGCAAATGGGTAAAGTAGCCTACCACATATCCTCAAAAGCATAGCATCAGTTATGTATTGTATATATTATACAATCGCTCTATGTATATAGCCTATTTGTAGACTGAGAAGCACACACAAGAAAAATATATACTTGTTAGAGGTACAATTACTTTGTACATTTATTTGATTTCATGTACAGCACAGTCAGCAAAGCCCTCCAAACCTTTACTTTGATCCTGTGATCAATATCTACCTAAATATATAAATATTATAAGATGACAAAAAGATAAGCGGAAACGAGCACATCTTCGTGCTCTAAACGCTGTTTGCGCCATTTATGGTTTGCGCAGCTGGAACGCTAAACTAAGCGGAAACATAGGGGGAACAGACTGCGACACAACACCGGAAGTAAAGCTCTCTCTCGCGCGCGCGATCAAGCTTCAGCGAATACAGCTATATTAATGTGCGCATGCCCAGCAGCCACATAACGTTAACGTTATCCTTAACCACGAAAATCCGAGAAAATGGACACATACGTGCTTTACCACGGAAACAAAAGAGTGACGCTTAAAGAAGATGATATGCGTGCTGAGAAGATTTCACGAATATTTCAGGTAGGTTTTCACTACTAGGCCTGGATCAGGCCATAGTTCAATTAGGCCAATTAAATATCTTGTTCAAATATCAATTATAAATGTGCATGCATCAGAGTTGTAAATGTGAACTGATGTATCAAAAAGAAGTTTTTGCATTCTAAAAATTCAAATAAGAAAGTTACCAAATTACCAAAGATCCCCTACCCCACTCATATGGTAATTATTTTATTTGTGCAGGTTTTAAAAAGTCTTAAATTTGAGCTTAAAAATCCTGCAGATACCCTGGAAACACTGGCATTCCTTTACAGAACTTTTATAGATGTAACAAGCCTGTTACAGAACCCATTTAAAGTGAAATGCACATATCTGAGTCTGAAATAGCATACTATTTTCCTTGACTAATTGTTTTTGTTTTGTTTTTGTTTTAGGTCACCTGTGACAGCCTTTATTTAACAGATGATTCTAATGTTGCGATTTTCCCAAATGCTGAAGGGTCTTTCAGCACAATTGACTTGACCCTCAGGGCACATTATGAAGTCCATGGTGACACTGTCGAGACCCCACAAAACTCTCCTTCCACGTCAGCATTAGGTTCAAGTCCAGGTCAGCGGCATTTCTCTTTCGCCAGGCCAGGGACATCTGGATCGATTTTCCCAACAACACCACGTGTAAACCGAACTTGGACAAGGTTTGAAAACTTTTATTTATTACTTTATGATGTTATTATTGCACCTAGGAATTGTTGTAATAAGTCATGACAATAGGTTTAAATGTAAATTAAAAACTTAAGAATTTAGCAAATGTTGAATCTGTTTCCAAATTTCAGAGCAATATATGTTGCAGAAGTGATCGATGGAAAACCAGTTCCAAAAAACGTTGTTGTTGTAAAGTTCTCTGAAGCTGAGGCCAATGTGCCAAGTCGTGGGCTGGAGGTCGCCAGAACTGGGGTTGAGAAACACTGCCTTAACATGTTAAAATATAGGCTACTGAATGGTTGATGCAGTATTAATGCACATCTTTCATTCTGTTACAGAGATCATCAATGAGCCAGTGCTGTCGCAATGTTGCCGGAGCATAGTTGGATGTAGAGTCTGTATTGAAGAATGGGCATTAACCTCCAACCAGTGTTTGAAATGCAGATTTGAGTGCTCTCTACTTAACATAATTCGGGTGGCTGGTCTGTCAACAGTTCTCGACGTGGTAAAAGAGTTAGTCTGAAACTGAAATGTGTTTTATAATGTCTCTTTAAAGGAGTCTTTTTTATTTTAGTGTTCCAGGTTCTTAAATCCTTACCTATTTTTAGTTAGTAAGGAGATGTTCTGTAACACCAATGTTCCATTACATCAGGGCAAAGAAGGGAGAACTGTTGATCTTTTAAGATATTTTATTTGTCTGCCCTCATTTTCATTTTCAAGGAAAATTTTATTTAACATAGAACATTTATTAAACTGCATTCATTGATCAAAGCAAGTACATGCAGGTAGATTTGATTTAATGAACCAATATTGGTGGAAATACTGTATTTAAATGTTTATCAAGAACACTTAACTGACTAAATTTCCAACATTGAGACCCTCTTATTTAATAATTTACATAACTATAATCAGTTTAAACTAAAAATACACTGTCTTCACAGAGTGAATGGAGATATGTAGACCTGCTTTAAGGATTTGAATATCTGCAAGTAATATTAATAAGGCACATAACTGCTTCTTGAAATTTTCTGTAGTCATTGTTAATTATACTGTTGTATAGGACAGTCAGATCAGGAAACTCTTCAATAAAGGACTGCTCTGCACATGCACAGTCCTCTTCTGTTAAGAAAGGGTATATGCCAAACATTGTTGGTGTGGTCAGTGAGGATCCCATTTCACCTAAGTACATGTTTGCCGCGACTGTGGCATTCGGTAGCAGGTCTTCATTTATCTTTTTGAAACAACCACATTCCCCCAAGGCATTTGGGACACCTCTTCCTGCAGAGAATTTAAGTGTTTATATGCAGTGGTCGCAAATATTAATGGACAACTAGTGTTTTCACCAGCTAAAAATGATTTTAAATGGGTTATTTCTATCTTTTGCTGTAGTGTGTCAGTAGGAAATATCAGTTTACATTTCCAAACATAAATTTTACCACTAATTGTAATAATCAAATTAGATTTTTGTTTGCCGGTTTCTTGAAGCTTCTTGGAGACGTTGGAGCAAAGCTACAGTACTGCTAAAATAGCATCTTGGAGACGTTGGCACAGCTCTTCTGGATTGAGTCTGTCTCAGTTTGTTCTGTTTCTTCATGTCAATCCAGACAGACCGATGATGATCAGATCTCTGTGTGGAGCAAACAAATCTTACTGCATTATTACAATTAATGGTTGAATGTTTGGACATGTAAACTGATATTTCCTACTGACACTACAGCAAAAGATAGAAAAAACTGACTTAAAACCATGGTTTTGCTGCTGAAAATACTACTGTTCTAATAAATATATCTGTATGCATATATACAGTATACATATAATAAGGATACCTGGAATTCTGTGGGCATTCCATGAGTCCACTACTCTTCCTACGCCAATACGGGCAATCTGGCAGGCAAGATTGGACACACAAAAGCGAATGGTTGGGTCCTCCATGTCTATAATTTCCTGGTCTGTCAGCTGAATCAAGGCCTCCTTAATGGGATAATTGACCCGGTTGTTTATCTCGGGCCACAGTCGCTCAATCCTGTGGTTCTAAGTAAAACTGTTAAATCACAATTGTGCAGTCCACCATTTTATACACATAAAATATGAATATATGACTTAATAGGTGAAAGTTAAAAAATAACACACAAGTCATAAAAATAAATACCTTTGTTGAAGGCGTCTGTTTGTAAGGCTCTCTTGCTGTATTATATCTGTATGCAGATAGAATCTCTTGCATAAACAGACATAAGTAAAATTCTTTCCCGCAGTCTACACGTACTTGATCCCACATTCCATTGGACAGAATGGCTGGTCTGAAATACATTTAAGGAAAGCATTTACAAACTGCTCAATGCTCTATGAAATTGAGTAGAATGACTATTATACAAACACCAACTCACCTGAATACCTCCTCATAGATAGTAAAATTGTTCTTGATAGGCATGGTTGCATGCCCAACAACTCTGTTGCTGTATCCATCAACTCATTGTATGGAACTGGGTTGAAGTTCCGTGCTCCCTGAGAATGTAAATGGTAGAAAATTTATGAGTTTACTAGCTGATTAAGGCTGTATATGTATGTATGTGTGTCTGTGTATGTAAAAGATCAATAAATCATACTAAGTGGTGTTTTTTAAAATGCAAAAACATGTTTTCTGTGGTGGCTAGTTTTAAGATTAAAGGATAGAATACATTAGTTTCAGAAGTATAAAAATCATTATGTCAATGGACTTGTCTATCCTCATAAAACATAAAAACTCAATGTGTGTGTGTAGCTGTTTTTATATTCCAGTAGGGAGGGAACTTAATACACATGGGGACTCATGGGGACTTGTGACACGATGGGTAAACAAGCTTATAAATTATACAGAAACAGTTTTTCTGATTAAGTAAAAATGCTGAAATTTCCTGTAAGGAGCAGGTTTAGGCGTGGGGTTGGTGTAGGGTGATGGAATATAGTATTACACTAGAAAAAACATTAAGCTTATAGATTATAAGCTTATAGTTCCCCGAAGGATAACACAGCACAGTCGTGTGAGTGAGTTAGTAAATGAGTGATTAAACAATTAGACACAGGAGAAATAACACTGTAAAGTAGGCACCTGTAAGCGAGCTTGGTGGTAAGGTTGATGGACAAGCCTCAGTGCTGATCCCACACGGCGTTCTGCAGCGCGCAGTCCCTTTGAGGCCAGGTAACCGGTCATCATTTTTCGCCCAAATGTTGGTCCAGTCTGTATACATAAAAACATTAAACTGGATATGTCTGGCTGTAAAATGACGGAAAATGTACAGATCCCTTAAGAGTAGCACCAGTTATAAAACTACACATGCCTCTCGAACAGCACTGGCCACTGCCACCTCCAAATTATCATCCGACAAAAGCCCCCTCTTTACCAGGTTGCGGCTGCCAAGGAACTTTTTTATGCTGGACACGGAATTGCCTCTTTCAATTCCAATGGACGCCAAAGCAACGGAAACATCAGAAAACGTTGCTCCATTATTTATCATATTAACTATGTTTCCAGCTTGATCATCCAGCACTGACCCCATGACTGATGAATAACGTTACCACATTTGCAGCACGCGCCAGCAGCAGAGCGAGAGGGAACATCCGGTACAACAAAACGGTTGTAAGAAACGGTTTTCGTTCAGTGTACTGGTGATCCGAAAACCGATGTAACCGGTTCTTGACTCGAGAACGAGAACTGCTCCAGCAGTGGACGTGTTCGTTCGTCATCTGGCTCGGCTCGGTGTTCATCTTGATCTTCAGTTCGGTCTACACAGCAGTTCAGTCAGTGTACTGTTTGAGTAAATTAATTACTCCGGGATATTGGTTTATTCTGACTCAGAGGGAGTGTCAGTCACGTTAAAAAAGTTAACATCTTAAGTAATTTGTGGATTAATGCTTATTGGAGACGTGAACCGTTTCAAACGATTCAGTTCAATTTGGTGAACTGTCTAACAAGTTCACCAAATTCAATGGAGGGACTGAGAGCTCTCGGACTAAATCTAAAATATCTTAAACTGTGTTCCAAAGATAAATGGAGGTCTTACGGGTTTGGAAAGACATGAGGGTGAGTTATTAGTTACATAATTTTGCTAATTGGATGAACTACCCCTTTAAATAGCCATTATTGCACAATATATTTTTTATATAAATAAACTAAGGCTAAAGCGTTGCATTTAATGTGCAATCTCCTTTTTTTTTATTATTGTTTCACTAAATACATTTTGGAATCTGGTTAAGTTAAATAGCCATTACAATAAATTATTTATGTTAATGAACCTGTTATTGTGAGTTTTATTTGACAAAAATGCTTTAACTTGCAGCAAACAAATAGTGAATTGAATTCCACATCAAATGCTCTAATTTACTGTAAAATGTATAGCAGTACATGTTCATTGTTGCTCTTGTAATTTCACTTGCATTCATAAACATTATTTTAAAAAATGTAAAAAATTTACAGCATATATACATGTGTATAAGGCAGTGTGCTGTGTTTTTTACAGTACAATTGTAGTTAATGATTTACAGTACTCTTGGAAACCAACCAACCAAAGTTGCCAGTAAGTTACTGTAAATTTTACAGTCAATTTTTTTACATTGCAGAATATATTTAGAAAATATTAACATTTATATACATTCTTATATTTATATTATATGTTATAATACATAAATATATTTAATACATAAACAATATTCTTAAATGTAAACATGCATATGTTTATGTATACATAATAAATATACAGGTTACACACTCATATATTATGTAAACAAACTCATTTTGGATGTGATTAAGCGCGAGTTTGACAGCACTAATATATTCAGGGAAGTCGTGGCCTAATGGTTAGAGAGTCGGACTCCCAATCGAAAGGTTGTAAGTTCGAGTCCCGGGCCGGCAGGAATTGTGGGTGGGGGGAGTGCATGTACAGTTCTCTCTCCACCTTCAATTCCACGACTTAGGTGCCCTTGAGCAAGGCATTGAACCCCCAACTGCTCCCCGGGCGCCGCAGCATAAATAATGCCCACTGCTCCGGGTGTGTGTGTGTGTGTTCACTGCTCTGTGTGTGTGCATTTCGGATGGGTTAAATGCAGAGCACAAATTCTGAGTATGGGTCACCATACTTGGCTGAATGTCACTTCACTTCACTTCATATATTTCTGTGTTCTGAAACTTTTCGCCTTATGTTTGCTTTTACTGTCGCACTACAGAGGGACTTTCACATGCCTGATGATGGTTGCTAGGGCTTTGCAAAGTTACCCCAGGTGGTTGATTGGACTGAAAGCAGCAATAATATCTTCCAATGCTGATAAAAATCAAGCAGGTTAAATCCTCAGGTTCCTTAAATATCTGTTCTACAGGACAATTTGGTGTTGGACAGATTTTGTAATGGTTTTGAAGTCTGATGCTCACCAGGCCTTCATTTACTTGTTCAGAAATGCAGTAGAAACAGTCATATTGTAATAATATTTTACAATAACCCTTTTCTATTTATATATTTTAATGTAACACTAGCTTATATTCTAGTTGTTCAAAAGGAACACATTAAAAATAGAAAGTATGATTTACTTGGCTTGACGCCAGCTCTTGGTGGTTAAAATATAAAATGAGAACACATTGTACCATTCATCAGCATGGACTACAGAAATGTTTAATTATTCTCTGAGTGACTTGTAAATGATTAATTGCAAGACAATTATTAGTTATTGACGATAGTGGTGATGGGCCTCCAACAACAATGAGGTCGCCTACTTTGATGAGGAATCAAGGTGCCAAACAAACGGTCTCTTTCTGAATGTCAACCAAAACCAAGGAGCTGGTTGTGGACTTCAGGAGGAGGCAACAGCGGATCTACCCCTATCATCATTAACGGGACCCCAGTGGAGAGAGAGAGTGAGTGAGCAGCTTCAAATACCTTGAAATGCCCTGCAAAGAGTAGCTGAGCACATCTCCAGAGCATCTCTCCAGTTTCTGCAAGACCTCCACTCCAGGAGATGTAAATCTAGGGCTGTTTCACGAGTTCACCCTTACATCTAATATGAAGGCGAATAGTAGGCATATTTTGGCGTGCTGTCCTGGGGGAGGGGTCCGGGCCCGAACCCAAATAACTCCCCCTATCCCTAATTTGGGATTAATAGATTAGAAGTGAGGAGTTGGGGTGGAGGAGGGATGCCGAAAAACTGTAGTGGGACAGGAGATAGGAAGACTGGATATATATACGCTTGTGTGCTAGTTAAGATGATTAGCTAAACGAGATGCACCTGTGCCAAATTGGATGATTATCTGATGGTGCTCCTCCCGAACTTTGTTAATAAAACCACATTAAGATCCTCAAATATTCAACACACCCTGGAAACCATTGTTTCGTCTGCTACAGTCAGGGAGAGGCTTCTGCAGTCTGATGGCAGAAACGGAGAGGCTCAGGAGGAGTTTCTTCCCTCATGCTATCAGACTACTAAACATGGATATTAAACACACTACACTTTATAGACTCTTTTAGTGTAGGGTTACCCAATAACTCTCTGCAAACTTAACTTTTTTAACACAACCTAACTGCAGCTCATCCTCACTGCACATGTTTACATCTCTGCTCATCATCTGTGTAGTAGTTTAATTTGTGTATATTTCAGTATTTGTATTTAATTATCTCCATATTTTTTTCTTATTTTTTATGTTGATTCATTATTTGTATTACATTTTTTAAAAAGAGTATGCCAGGCCTACATTTCATTGCTTTATTTATGTCATATAACTTGTACATGACAAATAAAACTTGAATCTTGAATGGTGTGAAGTGTTACCTGTGATTATGGAGAAAGAGATGGAGAAAGTAGTGTCTTAAATTGGACTTTGGTATCATTAATATTTTCCTCTTAAGCCTTGGAATGTTTTTTTTTTTTATTATTATTAATTCTTGTATTACTATTTAGATTTTTTTTTTCTTTTTTTATTAAATGTTTATTTGTAAAATGTACTTCAATGTGTGGCCTCCCGTTTGTAATGTTGTTTCACTTAGAGCCAAGGGGTTTGTAACAATCTAAACAATATAATTCACCCTCAGATGTCAAACTTGCATTAAAGAAAAACATTAAAGACAAAACAACATACAGTAAACATTTTATTGCTCTAAATTACACATTCATTTTCTTGACACTGATATAATTATAAAATTAATATAATTTAATATACTTGAATGTTTGCAGTTGACACACAATTATAATACAACACTAAATCTGTTTTTCATTAGTATTACTTCGTGCCATCCTCATTTGCATACACCCCGGCAATGATGCAATGTGAGATTTTCGCTTAAACCCCGCCCATTTGTAAAGTCCCACCCACTTACGGCAAAAGCTCCTCCCACCTGGAGGTCACCGGGCTGCAGCGATACCTACTTGCTGACACTGGTGCAGATCAACTCTAGAGCTGAGGTTTGAGTTCTCATATTCCAGGCAGGTGTACAGATTTATCTCATGTCGACTCTGGGGTTCTCCTCTGCCACGGTGACGGACCACACCGAATACATAAAAGTATACCTGCCTTGAGTAATACATTTGACAGATGTCAGACCCAGGAAGGACCAGGTTCTCCATTGTGTCAAAGCAGACAGTGAATGTATCACCCACGTCATTTAGTGTGTCATAAAACTGACGAGCTCGACGACGGTGAAGTGTGTAAAGAAGAATCTTGTTCCGCTTCTCTTCTGCAGTCAGATCAGGATCATTAATTGCAATGCAGAATTTGACACACGAAGAGCACACATCTTTGGCAGGATGACCAACAGCCAGGTTGAAGTCATACACAAAGATGCTCCAGTATAGTGAGTAGGAAACTTGATGATGAACTTCTCAAAATAATTTTTGCCACACTCAAGTCACTCGGCAGGAACTTTCTCCCAGGTGCACCACGGCGGGCACAGTGGCTTGCTTTACAAAAAAGACTATATGTGCTTTCGAACTATGTCCTTCTTTGCAGTTTGCTATTCAATTTCCCTGAGATCACCACGATGTTCGGGACGTGCTTTGCCGTTCTCAAGCCAGTACTTTGCAATACTCTGAACTCTGTCTTTCTTGACACCTAAAATGAAAATAAACATGAAACCGATCATGCAGGCATATTACCCATATTACACATACTTTAAAAACATGAATTGACAACAGTTTATTATTTTTTTGCAAAGGTTTACTCATGTTAAATGCTCTCCCCATTGTGCAATAATACTATGTGCAATATCACGTTTATTTCTTTGATACCACCCATCTTAGTCCATCCCTATATCTTATTCCAGCTATAGCTCACCTGCACATACAATGTTTGGTCTATTTTTTGTGTTTTATTTATTTATACATATGTATTTATTTGTGTTTGTATTTTTATTTACTTATTTATTATTAAAACTATTTTGTTTGGCCTTCCAAAAGAGGACATGACTAGAAATCAGTGGTTAAGTTGTAGTTCAACCCAAATATTCAGATGTATGCAGCACATTTTATGAAGGACTGTTTCCTGAACCAGTAGCCTGCAATCCCAGCTGGCATTTCAACGTTGATTGAAGGTTGAAACAACGTTGGTACCATGGTTGAATCAACGTTGAATTACCTTTTGATTTTGCAAATTGGATCAACGTTGATATTGTAACGTTGATTCACTGTTGTATCAACGTTGTTTCAGCGTTAAAACAACAACTGACCTTATTTCAAACATATTTCAACGTTGAAGGTTGGTCATTTGCCGGCTGGGATGTGTCTTTGGCACAACATCTCTTTCTATAAAGTTGGGCAGTTCAAACTTTGCAAGGACAGTCTGGTGCTTCTGACTCAAAGCCTGTAGGTACGATTTTTATATTTAATTAATTTGCCAATGATTTCCCAGTGTAGAGAAGCGCTTGTTGTTTCTCCGATCACAAATGCAGACATGGTTTTATGTTTAGGTTGATATCCAGAGATGTTAGACAGGACTGCAGCAGATAGTGTCAAGAAAGAGACAGATTAACAACAGATGAACAAGTGAGTGAAAGATTCTGTGTGAATGTGGTTGCCTGGGCAGATATTGTTTGTGCAGTATCAGCATGACTTGTTAACCTCAACTTTAAGCCTAGACATTTTAAAGGGAAGTACAGCTCTTTCTTCTTGAGAAGGGACTAGGCTGCAGATGAAGAAGGAAGAAATATTTTACCAAACTGTTTCATTTGTGGTGCTTGCCAAAGACAAAACATCACTAATGAATTTCACCATACTTCTTGTTTCAGTTCCTGAGCTAGGCCACTGCTGGTCCTGTGTACAAGTGGATGGAAAAACATGTA
This sequence comes from Carassius carassius, assembly GCF_963082965.1. NCBI lineage: Eukaryota > Metazoa > Chordata > Actinopteri > Cypriniformes > Cyprinidae > Carassius > Carassius carassius. The sequence goes on from NC_081776.1 coordinate 27,343,561, forward strand.
CAATTTAGGGATAAAGTGGTTAAATGTTTCAACATTATATATCATTGTACAGCTGATAATGCCCCCTTTACATAAATACCTATATATATATATATATATATATATATATATATATATATATATATATATATATATATATATCCAAATCCAAATGGATGCTGCACACTGGTGTTGGTTGAGGATTGACTTGTTTGTACAGCGCTTTGGGTGTACAGCAATACATAATAAAGCGCTATATAAATGCATAATTGATTCATTCATATATATATATATATATATATATATATATATATATATATATATATATATATATGTGTGTGTGTGTGTGTATGTATGTGTGTGTGTATGTATATGTGTGTGTGTTCAAATTATCTTCTCTCCTCATTTCATTGTCAGATGTCAGTCTGAAGACATGCATAAAAAATGCATTTATCAGCCTAGTCTTGATACAAAAGCACTGGAGAGTTATATACGTAATTAAAACTCTTGATTAGCAGGTTCTACACAGTGTATACATGCACAACCCCAATATTAGGCTTATTTGTCATGCTCAGGTAAGCCTTGAAAACAGCTCTGACCTTTGACCGCTGCCAAATCTGTTTAAAACTAACAAAGTACTGCTCTAAACACTTGGGATTGCTTTCTTTTTATTGCATGTGCTTGTGATGTGATTATTTGCAAATAATGTTAGTAATATTGCATCCAAATTCCTAAATATTAATCAGGAATGTACTCTTTTTGCCTTACATGAACAAGAAAAAAAAATCTTCAAACTGTTGTCTGTGTGTGTGAGTTTATTTGTGTGTCTTAACGTGCGTGTGTGAGTGAGTGTATGAATGTGAGTGTGTGTGTGTGTGTGTGTGTGTGTGTGTGTGTGTGTGTGTGTGTGTGTGGGTGGGTGGGTGTTTGTGGTTATCTGGGCAGACATTGTTTGTGTAATATCAGCACTTACTCAACCTCAAGCCAGCACATTTCAGAAGAAAGTACAGCTCTTCTCACAAATGTACTAGGCAGGAGATGAAGAAAATTTTTATCAAAAAAGAATGAAAAAAAAAAGTTCTTATAGTAGTTCCATTTAATTTAATTAGGTATGTAATTTCAATTTAAAGCTGCAGTCCGTAACTTTTTTTGGTAAAAAAATCTATATTTGAGCAAGTATATAATCAGCCAGTGTTCAAAACTATCGCCTTACTTTAGCCCGATTCACATTGGTTAGCTTATAATAATGTTTTTTCATTTGAGTGGAATTCGCGGGAAATTTGAGCATGCCCCTGTGTCATTAAGGGCTGCAACAAACCATTTTGATAATCGATTAATCTAATGATTATTAGAACGAATGTCAATGTCAATGTCACCTTTATTTATATAGCGCTTTAAACAAAATACATTGCGTCAAAGCAACTGAACAACATTCATTAGGAAAACAGTGTCAATAATGCAAAAAATGAGAGTTAAAGGCAGTTCATCATTGGATTCAGTTATGTCATCTCTGTTCAGTTAAATAGTGTCTGTGCATTTATTTGCAATCAAGTCAACGATATCGCTGTAGATGAAGTGTCCCCAACTAAGCAAGCCAGAGGCGACAGCGGCAAGGAACCGAAACTCCATCGGTGACAGAATGGAGAAAAAAACCTTGGGAGAAACCAGGCTCAGTTGGGGGGCCAGTTCTCCTCTGACCAGACGAAACCAGTAGTTCAATTCCAGGCTGCAGCAAAGTCAGATTGTGCAGAAGAATCATCTGTTTCCTGTGGTCTTGTCCTGGTGCTCCTCTGAGACAAGGTCTTTACAGGGGATCTGTATCTGGGGCTCTAGTTGTCCTGGTCTCCGCTGTCTTTCAGGGATGTAGAGGTCCTTTCTAGGTGCTGATCCACCATCTGGTCTGGATACGTACTGGATCCGGGTGACTGCAGTGACCCTCTGATCTGGACACAGACTGGATCTGGTGGCCACGGTGACCTCGGAACAAGAGAGAAACAGACAAATATTAGCGTAGATGCCATTCTTCTAATGATGTAGCAAGTACATAGGTTGTTATGGGAAGTGTTTCCGGTTCCGGTTTACCTAATTAATGCAGCCTAAAAATCCTTTAACGGATTTGGATAATAAAAGCATATTAGTATGTTATGTGTATGCCAGGTTAAAGAGATGGGTCTTTAATCTAGATTTAAACTGCAAGAGTGTGTCTGCCTCCCGAACAATGTTAGGTAGGTTATTCCAGAGTTTAGGCGCCAAAAAGGAAAAGGATCTGCCGCCTGCAGTTGATTTTGATATTCTAGGTATTATCAAATTGCCTGAGTTTTGAGAACGTAGCGGACGTAGAGGATTATAATGTAAAAGGAGCTCATTCAAATACTGAGGTGCTAAACCATTCAGGGCTTTATAAGTAATAAGCAATATTTTAAAATCTATGCGATGCTTGATAGGGAGCCAGTGCAGTGTTGACAGGACCGGGCTAATATGGTCATACTTCCTGGTTCTAGTAAGAACTCTTGCTGCTGCATTTTGGACTAGCTGTAGTTTGTTTACTAAGCGTGCAGAACAACCACCCAATAAAGCATTACAATAATCTAACCTTGAGGTCATAAATGCATGGATTAACATTTCTGCATTTGACATTGAGAGCATAGGCCGTAATTTAGATATATTTTTGAGATGGAAAATGCAGTTTTACAAATGCTAGAAACGTGGCTTTCTAAGGAAAGATTGCGATCAAGTAGCACACCTAGGTTCCTAACTGATGATGAAGAATTGACAGAGCAACCATCAAGTCTTAGACAGTGTTCTAGGTTATTACAAGCAGAGTTTTTAGGTCCTATAATTAACACCTCTGTTTTTTCAGAATTTAGCAGTAAGAAATTACTCGTCATCCAGTTTTTTATATCCATTAGTTTTTCAAATTGGTGTGTTTCACCGGGCTGCGAAGAAATATAGAGCTGAGTATCATCAGCATAACAGTGAAAGCTAACACCATGTTTCCTGATGATATCTCCCAAGGGTAACATATAAAGCGTGAAGAGTAGCGGCCCTAGTACTGAGCCTTGAGGTACTCCATACTGCACTTGTGATCGATAGGATACATCTTCATTCACTGCTACGAACTGATGGCGGTCATATAAGTATGATTTAAACCATGCTAATGCACTTCCACTGATGCCAACAAAGTATTCAAGTCTATGCAAAAGAATGTTGTGGTCAATTGTGTCAAACGCAGCACTAAGATCCAATAAAACTAATAGAGAGATACAACCACGATCCGATGATAAGAGCAGATCATTTGTAACTCTAAGAAGAGCAGTCTCAGTACTATGATACGGTCTAAATCCTGACTGGAAATCCTCACATATACCATTTTTCTCTAAGAAGGAATATAATTGTGTGGATACCACCTTTTCTAGTATCTTGGACAGAAAAGGGAGATTCGAGATTGGTCTATAATTAACTAGTTCTTTGGGGTCAAGTTGTGGTTTTTAATGATGAGAGGCTTAATAACAGCCAGTTTGAAGGTTTTGGGGACATGTCCTAATGACAATGAGGAATTAATAATAGTCAGAATAGGATCTATGACTTCTGGAAGCACCTCTTTCAGGAGCTTAGATGGTATAGGGTCTAACATACATGTTGTTGGTTTAGATGATTTAACAAGTTTATACAATTCTTCCTCTCTTATGGTAGAGAATGAGTGGAACTGTTCCTCAGGGGGTCTATAGTGCACTGTCTGATGTGATACTGTAGCTGACAGCTGAATGGTTGCAATTTTATCTCTAATAGTGTCGCTTTTAGAAGTAAAGTAGTTCATAAAGTCATTACTGCTGTGGTGTTGGGAAATGTCAACACTTGTTGAGGCTTTATTTTTCGTTAATTTAGCCACTGTATTGAATAAATACCTGGGGTTATGTTTGTTTTCTTCTAAAAGAGAAGAAAAGTAATCGGATCTAGCAGTTTTTAATGCTTTTCTGTAGGATATGTTACTTTCCCGCCAAGCAATACGAAATACCTCTAGTTTTGTTTTCCTCCAGCTGCACTCCATTTTTCGGGCTGCTCTCTTTAGGGTGCGAGTATGCTCATTATACCATGGTGTCAAACTGTTTTCCTTAACCTTCCTTAAGCGTAAAGGAGCAACTTTATTTAAAGTGCTAGAAAAGAGAGAGTCCATTGTTTCTGTTACATCATCAAGTTGTTCTGAGGTTTTGGATATGCTAAGGAATTTGGTTACATCAGGAAGATAACTTAAAAAGCAGTCTTTTGTGTTAGAAGTGATGGTTCTTCCATACTTGTAACAAGAAGTAGAATTTACAATTTTGGCTATATGAATTTTGCAAAGAACTAAATAATGATCTGAGATATCATCACTTGGCTGAATAATTTCAACACCATCAACATCAATTCCATGTGACAGTATTAAATCTAGAGTATGATTTCGACAATGAGTAGGTCCTGAAACGTGTTGTCTAACACCAATAGAGTTCAGAATGTCTATAAATGCTGATCCCAATGCATCGTTTTCATTATCAACATGGATATTAAAATCACCAACTATTAAAACTTTATCTGCAGCCAGAACTAACTCGGATGTAAAATCACCAAACTCTTTAATAAAGTCTGTATGGTGCCCTGGTGGCCTGTATACAGTAGCCAGTAAAAACATAACAGGGGATTTATCATTAACATTTGTTTCTTTGGATAATGTTATATGAAGTACCATTACTTCAAACGAGTTATACTTGTAGCCTGCCCTCTGAGAAATCCTGAAAACGTTGTTATAAATTGAAGCAACACCTCCACCTTTGCCTTTTAGACGTGGCTCATGTTTATAACAGTAATCTTGGGGGGTGGACTCATTTAAAATAGTGTAATCATCAGGTTTTAGCCAGGTTTCTGTCAAACAGAGTACATCTATATTATGATCAGTGATCATATTATTTACAAAAAGTAAAAATAATTTCTGAATAATCGACTTAATACCATCGGTGACTTTTTTTAACCACGTACGCTGAGTGATAAGATACCCCCCCCCCCCCCCCATCTGCTTTTAGGACACTCAAGAGGGATCACAGATGAGAAACAAGAAACACAGTGGCAGATATCATTCTGTTGTTTCAGGTTTATCCATTGTTATTCAAATGCAAGAAAAATATAGCTGGTTTTCCAAGTGAAAACCGCCAAATAATGTTTACACAAAGTTACATTGTGATACAGAATCATAGGGTGTGGAGATAAGAGGGATTCCCCTGGTCTATATGTCTCTCTGCATCAACTAAATTATTTTTCATTCCCAGTGAATACGAGTTAAAACTCCAACCCGGGTTGTACAATAATACAATCTCTGAAGCACATTAACTGTTTGCGAAACAAGCATATGAAAAACAAAGGGAACAATATGATGTTTGTTATTATTAATATTTTATCTAGTCCACGTTTTTATAAACATTTTTTTTATTTACCGCTTAGGCAATAACATTTGCAATAATGTATATCTTCAACATAAGTTTTTGTGACCAAAAATATAAGAAGATGTTTTCAGTAGAGTTTTAACATTTGCTTTGCTTGAGAAAATAAAATACAATTAGGCCTATAGTGTTTTTTTTTTTTTTTTTTCGATTTAGTCGAGTTGGTTTTGCATCAAACACAAAGTGATTTTTGGTAATCAAAATCTGACAGCCACAGAATATTTTTCCGGTTGGGCGAGTGCTTCGCAGACAGCTTACCTCACGCATTAAATAACCCGCAGGCCAGCAAACCAATGAGAACGCGCTACAATCCTAAAGAGGCACAGCGACAGAGCGGAGGTGAGAAAGCTGCGGAGAATCCGCTCGCCCGGATGCAACCGCAACTGATGTAGATTTAGAGAAAATTAATGCTGTTTAGCAAATAAATAATTTTACGTCCTTATTCCAGAGAAAGAAGGCGTGGTTTTAGTAACCACAGTAAGTGTTGAAGAAGTCCAAATGGGTGGGACTTCAGCTCCAAGTGGGCTGTACAAACCTTTTGATTGGTTTATTGAATGTCATAGCGGTAATGCACGCTGCCAACCGTCAAAACAATAATGATGGGAAGTTCGAATCATTTTACCGACTCTGACTTTTGAGTCTCGTTCAGCAAAATGAACAAATCTTTTTTCAAGTCATTTCATTCATTTTAGCAAACTGTAATTAAAATGGTACGTGTTACTTCCCCAACACATCTAGTACTTACGCAAACGTTGATCACACTACAAACAAAACTAAGATGCTATAAGATACATGTAATAATAAAAGCTTCATATACATCCGGAAGAAGGAGGCCGGAACTGGCGGACAATCAAAATGACATTTTAAAAATTCCAAAACAGCGCACCAGCCCCTCACGGACGACTGATGCGCACAAATATACCAAAACATAAACTAAAGCCCAGGCCTGGTCCTCTCTCGTCCTTCACTGTCGTCGCTCCAGTTTTATACCCTTCCATCTCCTCTGTGGGCCTCGAGACGGCGGGTCGAACAGGTGTCACTCAACTCCAATCACTCCACCGGCCTCGTTCCCACGTCCCTCCGCCCCGCCCCACTCGTTACAAACCCCCATCGCCCCTCGCAGGCCGGGGGGTACCCTCGAGACTGCGCTCTACTCCCCCCCCCCTCTGGGGGGGACCGCTCACGCGGACCTGTGGGAACCTGGGGGTAGGACAGACGAGGCGAGAGAAAAGGAGATGGAAGGAGGAGCGACAGAGACGAGAGAGAAAAAATCAAAAACAAATTCCGGTTCCCAGACACACTGCTGCTCGGCCCTCCACCAACTGGGTGATCTCCTCCGCGGTGCCTGGCGGTGGCACTGGACGGCCCTCGGCGGACGGCACGACACTCTTCCGGTTTTGGGCAGCCGGCAGGAGTCGCCCGTTCCCTGCTCATCCGGCGGATGGCAGCAGGCTCCGGCCCCCTGGCGAACGGCGCCGACTCCTCCGCTCCCTCACGGACGGCAGCCGCCCCTCCACATCGTGGGCGGCCGGTAGCGAGCTCGCCCGTCCCCGGCAACTCACTCCAGCCCAAAGCCTCGAGCGTCCATGGCGGCACACTCCTCGCCTGCTCGATGGCACCGGAGATTCCCCACAGCGGCAAGGGATCTTCAGCAGCGCGTCCCTCCTTCTCCCGGGCTTCGGCACCACTGTAATAATAAAACCTTCATATACATCCGGAAGAAGGAGGCGGGAACCGGCGGACAATCAAAATGACATTTTAATAATTCAAAAATAAACACAAAACAGCGCATCAGCCCCTCAACGGACGACTGATGCGCACAAATAAAAAGCAAAACATAAAATAAAGCCCAGGCCTGGTCCTCTCTCGTCCTTCACTGTCGTCGCTCCAGTTTTATATCCTTCCATCTACGTGGGACTCGAGACTGGTGGTGGGTCGCAGGTGTCACTGATTTCCCAATCACTCCACCGGCCTCGCTCGTGTTCCCACATCCCTCGGCCCCGCCCCACTCGTCACAATACAGAAAAAAATATTTATTTTTTACCTGGGTCTTCAGTCTGTGATTAGCTCACCTCATCTCTTATCTCACAAGAAGTCTTCGGGTTTAAGTCATTCCTTAATCACGTGACAGCCCCATACTCTATTTCTGACATTTCTGTCACTGTGTTTTTGTTACTGTTTCTTCAGGATCTGTGGTGTGTTATTATTTTATAAATAAATAAAACTCTGTTATAAATAAAATATAGATGAATTTGTCTTTTTGACTGTCTATCAGTAAATAAACATTAGGCTATATAATAATATAATAATACAAGCCTACAATACAAAGTATTTATAGCCTAGTTTGTTCATTTTTAATCCAATTTTGCTGGTATAATAATTGCTTTTCCTAGGCAAACTTGACATTTTGGTCTAATATATGTACAAGAAGATTGCTCAAAAAGGACATAATGACATAAGTTAAAAGCAAATAACATTTTGAATCCTAAAAAAGTAACACTACAGTTCTATAGTCTAATCTGAAGGGTGAACTCAAAAGACATAAATCATACAACAAGGTCATTTTTGAAGATTAGAATCCACTGTAAAAAAAAATAAATAAATAAATAAATAAACAGAAAAACCATCTCTTTATCAAAGTGATTTCGCCATCATATGGACAACATTTAAAGAATAACCAATAATTATTATAAAAAATAATTATTATAAAAAATAATAATAAGTACTATGCACCCATTTGTAAGGGAGGTTGTAAATTAACTAATTACTCTAGCCAATGTTGTCACGTCACGGGACAAAAGAACAAACAACCCGAAGACCCGAAAGATTAACTAATCAATTCTCTTTCCGGCTCAGACTGCATTGGTTTAGCGTATGGGGCTGTCACGTGATTAAGGAATGACTCGACCCAAAGACTCATGAGATGAACTAATCAATTCTGTTTCCGGCTCAGACCGCATTGACTGACAGGTGAATCACTACTACTAGAACAGAACCTATAGAATACTGCACATGCGCGACTGAACGAATCACTCCCCGAGACGACTGGTTCTTCCCAAGTCACATTAAAGGTTCGTTCAAAATGAACGAATCATTCAAGAACGACACATCACTACAAAACAAAGAAGATGACAGATTTCCAGCTCCATGAACGATGAGTTGAAGGGGTAAGTTTGTTAAATAGTCTTAAGACTTGTACAACATATTACAAGTTGTAAAAAAGTACATTATCTTTCCGGTTGATGTTTTAGTTTTGACGTAGTTAAAAAGGAATGAGACAAACGTATCCAAACATTTAATTTAGAAAGTTAGTGTGTTCGTATGCTGCCTTCTTGTGCTGTCGGTAATTTGATAATTCCCACTTCTGAAGTCGTGATTTCGAGCTCATTGGGAGGTATTTTAACTAGGAAAGTCATATTTATGATTATTCGGAGAGCACGTGAAGGCAGCATTACCGATACAGACAAATTACAACATTACAGTGTCTTACAATACCCTTTTTTTTTTTTTTGCAAAATATTTCTGCAATCCATTTCTACGCTGCAGATAATGGACACCGGAGTACACCATAAGCAGGTATTGTTACTATGAAACAAAGTGCTTTATGTGTTATGACTGCACTGATATGTAACAGTGATAAATTCAAACTTTGTTAATAGATTTGGTACAGTTTTCCCCAAGAATGATGTCAATTTTTAAAAGTCTTAATTAAATTTCTTAACTGATTATGCTTTATTCTAACAAAGCTGGTCATTGTTTGAAAACCTGCTCTTATATTTAAAATAAAATTTAGAAATTTTTAATTTTTTTTTTACATGTAATTTGTCATGCAGCTGAAACATTTTATTTTTTTTATTCTCATAACAATTAAATAACAAGTAAATTAAGGCTTGGTTTCACAGACAGGGCTTATTAGGACATTTAAGTAGCTTTTAAAAACATAACCTAGAAAAAAAAACATTACTGTGACGAGTGGGGCAGGGCCGAGAGCCGTGGGAACAGGAGCGAGGCCGGTGGAGTGATTGGAAATGAGTGACACCTGTTCGACCCACCGGTCTCGAGTCCCACGGAGGAGATGGAGGGATAAAAAAAAGGACCAGGCCTGGGTTTTAGTTGTGTTTGATTTTTATTTGTGCGCGCCAGTTGTCCGTTGGAAATGAGTGACACCTGTTCGACCCACCGGTTTGAGGAGTGCTTCCAGGCAACAGGCCATCTTCAGTCTCATTTATCCTGGGTGGTTGTACATGGCCGTAAGTAGACCAAATCGTTTTTATTTGCTACAATGATTATGTATTGGTGTTCATTATTAGCCAGTAAATATTGACAAAAGGTAATAAACATTTTTTTATACTTTTTTTAGGCTTCAAAATATATAAATGCCACCTCTTGTGTCACAAAGCTGCACATTATCATTGTTGTTACTGTGGCAAACCAATATTACGTCAAACAGACTTGGAAAAACACCTAAGCACATACTTCAAGAAATGTCTAATATGTGGAATGGAGTACCGTTACCAAGACTGGGAGGATGGAATCCACAACTTTGACAATCACATTCTCATGGGTCTCCACTTATGTTTGTATTTAAGGGCATCACTCCAGGTATGATCCTTGAACATTTTAAATAAGCCTTTATTCCACAAAATGCTGAATTAGTGACACAAGTATTTCAACACAAATATTTTTGGGTCTTAAACTAATTAAATATCTCTTTAGACACAGAACATTACAGCATGTTGAATTATTATTATTATTATTATTATTACAGATAAATAATTCTGCTTCATGTTGTGGACTCATTACCATCAGTGAAAATGAATTATTTTTATGCATTTTCATGGTAGTTAATTGTTCAGTATTTGATGTTAATACCTGTTACAAATGATAACACTTGTTTATATTTGCCAATAGACTCATAATGCAGCAGGCAGAGTTTTCAAAGCAATGGAATTTGCATCTGGTTTGAAGCTACCTCCACACAACCGTCTGTTTCATGGCTACCTACATTTTGAAGCATTGGTGCAACATGACTACAAATATTCATGCATCTATTGTGGCTCTCATCCTCCTGTGGTTATTATGGATCTTCATAAAAAGGGATTGTCTAGCATGCCAGGGTAAGACAACGTATTAAAAGCTATTCTGAAAATATTTATTTTTATGGTGATGGAAAAACAATGTTTGTTACCTTTTACAGTATACTGGGAAAGTTATTGTGAAAGACTTCTGGAAGTCTGTGTCCTTAAATGTTATTTGTCTTAGGTTTGTAAATGGTAAGACATGGATTTCCTTTACCATTGAGCTAAGAATCAGTACATTTTCAATCAATATCTAGGGTATGTTGTAGTCCAGTTAAAAATGTAAATGTTTCAAGTGTTAGTTCACCCAAAAATGAAGTTTCTGTCATTAAGTACTCACCGTCGTGTCACTGAGGCTTTGTTTATGGGGTTACTTACCAGTGTAACAATGTATTTTTATTGTTCTTTAAGTGCCATCTGCTGTCAGAGAGTAAATGTGCATTTTCATTCAGTGCATCTCCTTCACTTGTTCTGCCATGTTGCTCTTGCGTGTTGGGCTTGTTTGATGCAGCATACACGCAGTGTTGTTCATTTGAACTGGTTAATGGAAAAGTATTCTTAAAATGCATACAAATCAACAAATCTGAATACTTCTTAATAAATAATTGTTCACGGTATTTTTAAGTGACTACAATAACAATACCGTGCATATTCATTATCGTGATATATCATATTACTGTATACCGGTACATGTCTATAACCTGTAATAAATCTGTTGTCATTGGAGAAGAGAATCCATTTGTTGTTAAGCCAACATTCGGTTTTTGGGAACCATGGATTGGACCAGAAACTCTATACACAGAGTGGGAAAAGGTACATTGCCCAGCAAAAACAAAAGAGCAGGCAGATATGGATATGACCGAAGATAGACTTCTTCAGGAAGTCATGAAAATGAAGGTTAGGATTACTTATTACATTTTGTCTGTGTGACTTTATGTATCCTAATTTTACAGTTTGGAAAATTGTATGAACTGTAATGGTTGATTACATCAAGAACCTGTGCAAAGCTTGTGGGGTTAATCCATGTGGTTCAAAAACAGACCTAATTCTCAGGCTTCATAATGAAATTAGGAGCAGGAGTACCTATGATAAAATTTTGTATGGAGCCATACTCTGATTATGTCAATCAATTGAAGCTTCAAATAATTTACTTATTATTGATATTATTTTTATTATTGTTGTTGTTGTTTTTAGGAAGCTGGTCTACAGCTATGTGTCCATGTGTAGTGGTATACACCCTGAAATTTAACATGAGAGCGGAAAGTCCAAGTCACTACATTGATATTTTAAAGTCATGGCAACATTTAACAAATGTTACCATTTATGATTTTTCAAGAGGTCTGGCAACACATGGAAATCTGAGGGACCCATTAAAGTTGCCATTTTCTCCAAACAAGGGAAGACTTCTTAGACCTACTGTTGAAAACATTTCTTTAGCCAAAGAAGGCAAGGTCAAGGTTAATCTTCCCTGGTTAACAGAGCCACCAAATCCTCCAGATATCAATGGAAATCCTATAACAGGGAGTTCAGAGCATTATGTGGTCTATGACAAACTGCACGAAACAAATGCCATAGATCCCAAAGACTTTTTTAAGAAGAACTGCCTTGGTGCCAGAACTGGCTGGAAAGGTTAATACACAAGTGGCAGAACCATTTTTTGCCCAAATGGAGAAGAACAATTACTTTCTAAACATTTAGTCTCCCAGCTCTCAGATCTTTCTTATTCGAAATATAGTTCACCATCACAACATTCTGCTTAATCAATCAAGGCTAGAGAAAATACAGAAGTCAATGGGGGCCAGACAATTCTCCATGAACAAGAACGGGCAGCTTGTCATTGGTAACACACATTGGTTTAAAACCTTAAAAAAATGTTTGTGCTAGAGCAAGTGTACTATTTTCTTTTTCTTTCTTTCTTTTTTCTTTCAGGTCATTCTCCAGATAGACCCTTAACATTGTCACAGTTTGAACTTGCAGATAATCTGCACAAAGATGAGGCTGCTACTGAACTACAGAATGTGACTGCTACCTTTAGGTGCTGGCAGCATCCATTAAGAGCTGAACTACAGGAAAAGGTATTAAATCAAGTCAGCTTTATTTGTATAGTACTATTCACAATATTGTACACAGTTTCAAATCCAATTTTCAGAAAATGGTTCTGTCTGTAATGTATTAAAGTTTACTCTGAGCATTTTTAGGGCTGAGCGATATGGTATAGATTATTAAATAATTGTGCTTAAAGGGGTAATATGATTGCTAAAAAGAACATTATTTGGTGTAATGCCATTTTTATGTGGTATAAGGTTAAAAAAACACAGTACATTATTGTTGTTCCTCTATGCCCCGCCTTCTGAAACGCATTGATTTGTACAAAGCTCATCAAGCACTACTCTTTCCTGCTCAAAACTCGCGTTTGAGTCATCATTTGCAAATTCCATACATATGAAAAATGTACTTACAGACGTTGAGTCAAAAATGGCAGACTGTCTTTGCAAAGTTGGAATTGCCAAGGAAACACACAGCGTCTCCACGACAGGTGCCGGTGGCAACAGAAAGAATCAAAGTTACGCCTTCTTTCTTTGTGTGAACGTTTGGGGGGCGTTTTGCAAATCTTCACACATAATGACGTGGAGATGTGAGGGCGTGTTAGAATGAGCCGTTTTAAGGGGAGTATGGACAAGTCTTAACTTTTATAAAGAATAACTCTCTGGATTTGAGACCTTAGTCTTTGCAACATTACAGATCTTCTTTACGCACCAAGAGCTCGTAACACTCCAAAGAGAAAGGACAATGTTTAATTGATCATATGACCCCTTTAATAAAATGCATGTTGTAGTCATGTTTTTCTTTTTCTTTAACAGTATAAGGTGTAGAATTTCATTTGTTAAACAAAAACATTCTGTGTAAATCTTGTGTTACAGAACGTTCAAGTCTGGGTGACCAGAAGTTATGTTTCAGTGACCTGGTTACCACCTCTTTCTACAAACCCAATGGATCACTTTCCTGTAAGCTTTTTCTATGCATTAAGATGTATACTTTGTGTCTGGCGATTTTTGACTGAAGTGTGTGGGTGGGTCTGTGCATAAATTGTTGATACTTTAAAGGTGGACATTTCTAACTTTGATGTTAGTTTACTTCCATCTTGGAAAGAAGGCCATTGGATGATTGCTGTAAGTTAAAGTTACCATATTTAAAGCCATGTTTTTGTCAAAAGTTTTTTTGCACCGTTTCAATCATATGATTTTGCTTTATTGTAAAGTTAACATTTAAGCAATTATTTGTATGGTAAAAGTATTTTGGGACATTTTTCAGATTATGAAGCCAAAGCAAAGACAGCTGTTCTTTCTTAACTCTATCTGTGGTTCTGGTTTAAGTGATGCCAGATACATGCATTTGTACAGGTCTTTCAACAGTTCACATGTTCAGCAGCAGTGTTGCCAGTTCTGTTTAAAACCTTACTGCTGTTTTGTTGTCTTACTCCTTAAGGAGTAAACCAATGATATGTGTAAACCAATGGTGAACATGAAACAGAATTTAAACTCATTTTGCTATGGGATGCGAGCCAAAAACTAAAAATATTTTTTTTAATGCACTGATCAATTGCTCACAACAAGAAAAGTAAAACTGGGACAATTCGGATTTCATGTTGACATCAAAATGTATGGTAGTTCTGTTCTATGCCATTTTTTTTTATTTGTTCTGTTTATTTATGTTTAAACCAAACTGTTTAATTCATTAGTTCTCTTTTGCCATTAATTCAGCCTGCCAGTCATATAAACTGCCTTGCAAGCACTGCTGTTTCCTTAAAGAACGATATTTCTTGCTCGTCCTTTTTCTTTGCAGTGTTGGGGTAGTTACTCAAGAAATGTAATTAGTTACTAGTTACTAATGTATATTGTAATGAGATTACTTTAATAGTTACTGCATTTGAAAAGTAACTTCACTACTTATTACTTTACTTTTTGTTATTTTTTTAGGGATTTTTTTTTCCAAATTCCGTTTTCCGATTTAATTTTCTGGATTTCCATTTTTTTCTGTTTAATTTTTTTCTCAACTCCTTTTTAATTGTTAAATTTAATTGTATTAATCAAAAGGCATGTCTAATTATTTTAAATCATAACACATACATTTTCACATTCACATTTACATTTTCTTAAAAGTTAAAAAAAATTACATGTTTAGGGCCCTATGAAATATTTCATTTTTTCTTCACCATATGTTAGATTTTTTTTAAGCATGTGTAATTATTTAAAAGCATAAAAACAACTTAATTTATTACATTTTTCTTAAAATAGCCTTATGAAATGTTTTTTTCCCCTCAGAAATTCTGTTGCGTATTTACATTTTTCTGGTTATCAAATGAAGGCATAAAACATTAATTTAGTTTTTCTTTTAAATATTGAAAATTTACTTTATTTTTTGGTAAACAAAGGGGATTTACTATAAAAAATAAAACAGAAGAAATATCAGCTGCTTTATCAGGCATATAACATGCAAGTCTACCTTCAGAAATACAGTGATATAAAATCACCTGTGTCTCGTTTTGATATTTAAACATATAAATGTAAGGAATTATTATTATTATTATTAAACGTGCAGTACATGCTCAGGTTTATTCAACAAAGCCTTTTGGAAAATCATTTAGTTTTCAAATCGTGACGAGTCTCCACAAATAAATAAAAGTATGGGAAACACATCCCACATTACAACCACCTGTGCCTGACTTCAGTCTACTCATCACCTTAACTTTAACTGCATTTGTAGAAGGCACTGCAGCCAGACCGATATATACACAACACAGACCGGAAGTTAACTTAGGGCCAGTCGCGTGCGCCCGATGACACCGTCTATAAGATGACATTTCAGCACTTTACTAATGGAGAGCGACTCCTACGTAGCATTTGAAGCACAGCTGTGCGATTTGCTTTATGTGCGATGTTGGGAAACGCATGTCAAACAATAACGAACGATCGTAAAATTACTCGTAGAAAACACTCTTGAGCGCTAAGATCAATCCTTATCGGGAAACCCGGCCCAGAACTTTATACACAGGCAAACACGGCATGTGTAACGTTCCTATAGTCAAGCAAAGTAGTGTAGTTACCAATATTATTAGTGCAATGCGTTACTTTACATCGTGACCCAAAAAAGTAATATAGTGAGTGAGTGAGTGAGTGAAGTGACATTCAGCCAAGTATGGTGACCCATACTCAGAATTTGTGCTCTGCATTTAACCCATCCGAAATGCACACACACAGAGCAGTGAACACACAAACACACTGTGAGCACACACCCGGAGCAGTGGGCAGCCATTTATGCTGCGGCGCCCGGGGAGCAGTTGGGGGTTCGATGCCTTGCTCAAGGGCACCTAAGTCATGGTTTTTTTTTGAAGGTGGAGAGAGAACTGTACATGCACTCCCCCCACCCACAATTCCTGCCGGCCAGTGTTTTTTTTCAGTTTTTTTCCCCTTGTAAATGATAGAGCGCTTGTCCCGAAAATTGCATCAGGAATATGGTCAGAGACTGTCCTAAATGACATTACCGTGAGATTTTTCTGTAGACATCCCACATAAACCATGAGCACAACTGCTCTTAAAATGTAAAAAGTTAATAATTGCTGTGTTTGATGTCATCCCTAGGACAAGGCAAGACAAAATATGTCAAATAACTGTGGCATATTTGTCTTAAAGGTACAGCTTGTAAGATATTTTTATTAAAATATCCAAAAACTACTAGGCTATTGTTATACATTTTGTCCAGCTGATTACTAACAATATCTATAATGTTTTCAACTACTTGTAAATCATGAGAAAATTCCCATTCCAAACAGTGACACGGGGCAGTGCAGTCACCTGTCATTGACGTTAGTTACCCTTTGTTACTGCCTTTACTGACATAGAAACCACATGACAACAGTGGCGTGGACAAATTCAGGAGTAGCTTCACGACAAACTTCAACTAGAAAGAGATGCCAATCTCGCTTGTGTTTTACTCAACAGGTGAGTTGTTTTGATTCATATCTTTAAAGAAAACATTTGCTATTATAACGATCAAAAAGATTATTATCATGGGGCATACACGGCAAACACGGGGCATGGCATCTAGACCCGCGCGAGGACGCGTCTGATTGCGTCTTTGCATTGACTTTGTATTGTATGTAATCTACTTGCGCAAATCGTTGAATTCACGTTTGCTATGTATTTAGTTGTAAATCTTCCATTACTCGGGTCTAATTTCAATATAATAAAATTATGACATCAAACATAACATTTATAAAACTTTACCTCATCCGTTAAATCCATGATTTATCTTTCCGTCTGACTGATGGCCGTCAGCGGTTGGGTAGAAGACAACAAATCCCCTCATTCCACGCTCCTTGTTAGCGTCATCAAACCACGCGATTGTTATTGTTTTGGTAGTGCGCCCTCTAGTGGCAGGTCCTACAACCTGTACCTTTAATGGCAAGTATATTTAAATAACTAACAAGGAAGTGTGATCAATTGCAATTTCTTACCTTTTTTTTTTTTGTTTCTTTGAATATTTTAGTATGCACTGTATGTTGTTCTGGGAAAAAAGTTTGACTTCACTGAAGGTTTTTTTATTTTTTTTCAAGATGTTTTTAGCTGTTGTTGGAACTCAGAAGTGAAGATCAGGAGACTCTTGGGTAATCTTCAGTAGAATTCTTTATTGAGAACGCTCTGCGTGGCGCTGTAGTCATCAAAAGTCTAACAAGTCCTTAATACATTGTAGTTTATATACATTTCAAGGAGGGGGGATACATAGAGGTGGAGAAAATTTAAACAAAGCATGGAAATGTAATCAGGAAAATGCCAAACACTGGCATGTTATCATCTTAACCTCAAAATGTAAAAACACAGAGTACATACTATTACATTGGAAACTAGATTTAACATAGTACAAATTTGTAATCCCACACTGTATACATTTTCAATTAAATATTATACTAATTTATGCATTTTTATTTACACAGCTGAACATGAGGAACATAAGAAAATGGTGGTGTGCCATACTGCTTGACAATTTCTCTTTAGAGTAAGTGATTTGATAAACCCCATAAGTATGAAAGTACTCCTTTAAAAAAAAATCTTTATAGTGAAGACGGTTACTGTTAACTTGTCAACAGTGAATTGTTTTAGGATGTCATTGTACTGAATGTTTAGTGACTAATGACACTTCATTTCAGTAAAAAAATATAACATTGAGCCTTTGGGTGAAAGCAGCAGAAAAGTGTTCCAATGCTGATAAAAATCAGCAAGATGAAACGCAAAAAGAAAGTGAAAGTGACATTCAGCCAAGTATGGTGACCCATACTCAGAATTTGTGCTCTGCATTTAACCCATCCGAAATGCACACACACAGAGCAGTGAACACACACACACAGTAAGCACACACACGGAGCAGTGGGCAGCCATTTATGCTGCGGCGCCCGGGGAGCAGTTGGGGGTTCAATGCCTTGCTCAAGGGCACCTAAGTCATGGTATTGAAGGTGGAGAGAGAACTGTACATGCACTCCCCCCACCCACAATTCCTGCCGGCCCGGGACTCGAACTCACAACCTTTCGATTGGGAGTCCGACTCTCTAACCATTAGGGCACGACTTCCCACAACACTTGTATTGTCAACCTCAGGTTCCTTAAATATTGGTTCTACAGTACATTTTGGGCTTGTCAAGATTTTGTAATGGTTTTGAAGTCTGATGCTCACCAAGGCTTCATTTATGTGTTCAAAAATGCAGTAAAAACAGTATTTAATATTGTAAATTGTAAAAATATTTCACAAAATTTTCTGTTTATGTATTTTAATGTAATTTATTTCTGTAATGGCAAAGCTGATTTTTTTTACTTAAGTGTCACATGATCCTACAGAAATCATTCTAATATTTTGATTTGATGCTCTAGAAACATTTATCAAAACAGTGGCTGCTTCATACTTACACCCCCAACCCATTTTTGTCATTTTGTTTTTAATATATATATATATATATATATATATATATATATATATATATATATATATATATATATATATATATATATATATTTTTTTTTTTTTTTTTTTTTTTTTTTTTTACTGTATTTAGTTTTGTTGAATGACAATCAAATTCTGGAAGACATGGGAGGAATTTTATTTATTTTATTTTATTCTAATCCACTTCTAGAAGAAGAAAACTCTGTACTACCTGAAACTTCTGTCGAGAGGAAAGCAGAACATGGATATGAATCTATGTTGTGTACTATGAACTTTGTGTTTTGAATTTTAATTTGTAAATAATATTGTTCAGCAAATTTTCAGTGCCAGATTACTTCAATTCAGCAGCCCAATCACCAATTGTACCTTCTGTTTTTAGCACTGTAAGCATAATCCATTTTTAATACCTACAGTAGGTGGACAGCCTAAAGGCCCTTTTTACCGCCACACGTACCGCCGCTGCGGCATCTGTAAAGTTCATTTGCAGCTTTTGACCGCTGAGTGGCGCCTTAACCACAAGTTATCATACAAGCGCATCAAAGCACATTTTCGCAAATAGACGTCAGTTTTGCCTCGCTGATGTGTTACATTTGATGGCTTCAGTCACGGAAAATGAAAGTAAAACACTATAGTTAAAATATTTAATATATTTAATATGTAATATTCACAGATGAAAGTTTGGTACTCATGAAGTTACATTTGTCTGTAAACTGATTAAGAAAAGATTCTGATTAAGAAATTGTTGCATGTTTAAACGTGAAGCACTGTATAATTTCGTTCACATTAATTATGCCTAATTAGCCTAAAACAAAAAAAATGAATAAACCTGCACGATTTAGCTAAATCTTTGAAACTCTAATAAATGGACGGATTAATAAACTGTCCTCACGATTAAACTCAAGTTCTCTCATTATAATCAACAAAATACACACGATGTAAAAAAGAGCTTCATTAACTTACAACATAAATGATTTTAAAGGGAGCCTTCTTTACTTGCTTTTAGTGCTGGGCGATAGCATATGGCCTAAAAAAATCTGATTTATGATTTAAATCGATTTTAAAATCAATATTCAAATGACAGAGAAATTTTTCAAAGCAAGTTTTAATACAGTTATAAATTTATAACTGAGACAAGATGATAAAAATAAAATTCTTTCCAGCATTAAGGTAATAACATTTCAGTTTTTTTTATTTATTTATTATTTATTTAATACTAGCCCATCATGCATCTAACCATCCACTCGGTGTTAAGAGCTGTTCAGATTCAAACTGGACAGTCAGAGTCAGTGTCATGGGCGGAGGACAGAGCAAGTGGAAATATATTTTCTAGTCTATATTTCCATCTCGTTATGCTGCTGGTTTAGTTTTTTTTTTTTCTTATAGAATTTATTTGTAAATAGAACAGTCACTGTCTGTGTCTACACCGGATGTGAGAGTTGTCATCTGTGCCCCGCTGCGGGTGTGTCTAAACTTGATGACATCACAGAACATTTCGTCATAAACAGAACGAGCATCAGTTCACTGATGGGGATCGTGTCCAGTGTCTCCATCACTGTGTTCTGTTGTCTTTTGTCGGATCACGACACTCGTGTCCGGTGTAGACCTGGCGTGTGTTTTTTAATGGGTTATGTTACGTTATGTTATCGTATTATTATATATCTGTATTGACTGCTTGATCATATCATTGTATTATTTACAGCAGCAGAGTCTGTGAGAGTAGCTAGAGCAGCAACAACTTCCTTCCGCGCTCAAGAGCATCAGCTCCATGCGAACTGATACTAGAAACACGCTCCGCCTTCACTCCATGGATAAAGTGTGTTAGTATGTTTGAAATGTTATGTTCATAAGGCAGCCTATAAAAAATATTAAATAAATAAAAAATAACAGGAGAGTTTCACAGTGGCTTTTTTCCCTAGCACATGACAAACTAATAACATTGTAAGCATTAAATCTTTAATTGCTGCTTTCTGCTGTGCAAATTGTGTTTGTGACGAAAATAACGACATTTTTGTCAGTTACTTTATCTAAACAGATCGATTAACTTTTTGAAGATTTCAAAATCAGATAGCATGCTAATAATGTAGTAGCACTGTAAGATCACATTTGTTTGAATGCGTTATTGCTAAAGTGATTGCCTGTTTAAATCATGCTTTAACCCGAAAATAATCAGTAAAAGAAACCGACAAACTCCTTAGCCTTTAACATCCTGTTCGACTCTTGCAGTCATTGTAACCTTCTGATCAAGTCATAGCTAAATATGTTTAACATGAATTCTTGCTGAATATGCAGTTATATTATGGGCTTTTGGCATGAATTGTACTCGTGATGGAGGCGAGTGAAAACCACGAAGCTCAGACTCTTAATTTCCTCTCCTCGCTCCAGTCAGAATCACACCGCTCAGCTCATCCTCTGCTCGGCGGCGTGTCTCTGTCTCAGACTCGCAGGGGAGAGTTGAGCCACTCTGAACTACAGGAGAACTGAGTGGTGCGTCGGTGGATCTTAAAAAGAAAACCGATTTTCATTCAAACAAACCGATGTAAATACGAGTTAATCGATAAAATCGATTTATCACCCAGCCCTACTTGCTTTCATATAATTTAATTTAAAAAAAAATGCAGTTGCATTTAAATGCAGGTGTGTAAAATATGTGCAAGATTTGCACTGCACTGGTGGTAGATTTGCAGCATTTATTCTTATTTATTTTATCTTCATTACAAATCTTGTTTGGTTTTATTTTGGATGTAAAAAATAATGTACGTTGTAATGCAAAATGTGAATTAATATTAATATTCAAGGTTTTGTGCAAAAATTATTAATGCGCATTAATGACAGGGCGCATTAATATTCAACATTCAACAATCTGTGAATGTTGCATTTCTCTGTCGGAGAGAGTCAGCACTGTGAATTTCATCTTGCAGCAGACAAGAAAACATTTGTTTATTAATAAATAATTAAAATGTCTAATTTTTCACAATTATTAGGCTACTTCTGCATGTGCTTTGTGGCAAACTTAATGCATGAGCTTGAGTGCGGAATATATTATCGATCGATTATGTAAATTTAATATAAACCTCTGATTAGTTGAATATAACAAACGAACGAATAGAACTAGAAAAATCTTACGTGGGGACAGACCATTTTTTAGTCTATAATCAAAACAACAGTCGTATATAAACCGGTTCAGCAAGTGAAAGCCTTATAAGACACTGTCCATATGAAAGAGCAATTCACACCTTTATCTCGACCCCCACAAGCCACACATAACTACCCCCAAAAACCCAACCCCCTCCAACTGAACTGAATTCGGTCTGTGTTTTGGCTCTGAGGAACGGTGTGTTACTGGGCTGAAACATGCCTGCACTCAGCAGCACTACTCTTTGTATTCATTATATTCTCGCAGCCCATATTATTATTTTCACAGGACCATAATGATAATAAAAAATCATCAATTGATAATGAATCATTATTTTACGAAAATCATTGTTATTTGTGATCGTTGAAGTTTGGGGAAGGCTTTAAGACCAAGCGGAATCCTCTGTTCCCGCCTCACAGCGCGCGGGACTCCGCTCAGTGACGCAGCTTCACTGTCTGCGGTTTGACTTTACTGAATCAGATTGAGGCGAATACAACTTATTGATCATGAGCCCAACATTTAGCAAGCAGGAAAACATTCATTCTAACTGAAGGAAGACGTATTTCATTGAGCTAATGCTGTAAAATACAGAGAGAGAGAGAGAGGGACTAGTCTAGGGCTATTCTTAAACTTGAAGCTCATTATATTGAAGTACAAATCCAAACACCACAAATGCATTTTATGAATAATGAAATGTTATGAAAAGTATGCATTTTATTTATTCACATGCTGTATGCTTGAAATAATATTTTTTAAGTTCCATTGTTTAAAAAAATGCTTTATTGGCTACGTTTCATAAACTTTCAGTTGTTATGCTCTAAAATCCATGCCATTATTAATTTCACAGTATTTTCACCTCCTAAATCACTAACCTTTAAAGTCACAATTCTATAATGGTCAAAATTACTCAGGCCAATGGCATTTTTTAATGACATTATTTTATTATTATTATTATTATTTTTATATAATTGTAGCCTACATAAATAGGTGAAGCAAAACAAATATTTGGATCGTCCCTTATTTTTTCCCTTATTTTCTTAAAGAATAAACACTTATTTTCTACAAGAATAAACATGATAACATATTATTAATTCATAAAGAAATAATTTAAGCAATTAAAACCTATTTTTAATCTTGAATTTAAATACTATTAAACTAACTTTAAATTCTCAAGGAGTTTATAAGTAAAAAAGGATAAAATGTCACAGTGCATGTTAAATAGTCTAAATGAACTTGTGTTAACAATATAATTAGAACTAACAATATAGGTGAACACAGCTGAACACAACAAAGCAACACAATAGAAACAAATCAGACAGGAAATTAAACTAACTAAACTGAATACAATTGTTACAATTTCATCAATAAATTGTTGCGTCATGTGCATTTGATTCTTTCCATAAAGTCACACTGTCTTTAGGACTGTCAACAACAATATATTTAAGCCACAAGCATTATTTTGGGCTGTGACTGACACAAGACATCCAGTGTGAATCTAGTAACATTCATTGAAGCGTTTTTTTATTATTGTAATTTGCATGCTGTCAAATTTGACATTTTTACATCATGGTAGCAGCAAAGGGAAACTTGGCATTGAGATACATGGTCTTCAGATACATGGTTGTGGAACCAGAGCATAGAAACTTCCATCTCTGGTATTGTCCTTGGCAATATGGCACATAAATCCCTGTCGAGTGTTGAAAAGCTTCCCTACAAGGCCATCACTTTTCCCGCTATAGGGTGACAAAGAACACATTAGAACACCATCACAGACATACACAACAGAACCTTATGTTTTAATCTCAATAAAACATTTGACATTTTTGAGATGGGTTAAATTCTTTTTCAGTTAAAGTCTGCAGACATACATGTTTCATAAAGGATTTCTTTTTTGCAACTATGAATTGTATTTGTATTGGCACTAACCTACACACGTAGTATTTGACTCCAGGAAACCTCTTTGATTCGTCATATGAAACCATGTTCCTCTGTTCCCCCTCCATCCATTTCCAACCACTTCCTCCACACGGATCAACCAGAACCTGAAGATTAAATACAGTAATTACTGAAGAAATAGGAGAGGAGTTATGTCCTTGCCTACAGTCTGTTAATTGTCCTGCGTGTGTTTGTTATAATTTGTCAATAGAAACGTCTGTGACTAATAGTGAGTATCTGTTCTGCTCTGTAGACTTTTCTTGTTATATGATCCTAATATTCGATTCCAAGACATTTTTGTATTTGTAATTGAATGTCAGAAATAAGAGTTAATACTAAGCTAGCACCTTCAGCGCATTCATGTGCTGTGTTTATGAATATAATATTGCTGTTTGTATCATCCTGTTTCGTATGTGTTTGTTCATATCATTATGCTGCTATACTGTGAATTATTTCTGTGAAGTTTATATAATATTAGAGTACCTAATTTTTTGCTGTGTGATATTCATTGCCAGTATTCGGGACTT
This sequence comes from Carassius carassius, assembly GCF_963082965.1. Lineage (NCBI taxonomy): Eukaryota > Metazoa > Chordata > Actinopteri > Cypriniformes > Cyprinidae > Carassius > Carassius carassius. The sequence goes on from NC_081776.1 coordinate 27,367,670, forward strand.
TCAGTTTTAATGTGACCTATTATGTTTACATATGTTAGGACAATGCTGTATCGCGTTGTACACTGCCACAGAAGTTGATACTGTATATTGTATTTGGTATATTGTATAGGTTCATGTGATTTGTTTTGATACTGAAGTCTTAATCTGATTATTTCTTTATTTCTGTTTTATTGAACCACACACACACTCGAATATATCTTCAGTGTTAAATAAACCCCTTTGATTGAAGTTGACCACATGATCCACTCCTGTGTTCTGACAGACACATCAAGAGGAAGGCTAGAAAAATCAGACCATCTTAGATTACAATCCTAGTTCAGCTCCTTAACAGTACTGCACTGATGTACCTCATAGCTATTGGCCTGATGCTTTCTTCCATCATATTCATAATTACAGCATTGATCCTTTTCAAAACCACTGTGCCACCCGCTGTCAGGTCCAATGGCTTTGCACACAGCAAGTTGGGCATTAGAACGAACAGCATCTGTAAACCACAATGATTTATGGGTTAATCAAGCCCAATGCTTTGAGAGGATCAGCCTCTGATCTGATGCAAGTACAACCCGAATTCCGGAAAAGTTGGGACGTTTTTTAAATTTTAATAAAATGAAAACTAAAAGACTTTCAAATCACATGAACCAATATTTTATTCACAATAGAACATAGATAACATAGCAAATGTTTAAACTGAGAAAGTTTACAATTTTATGCACAAAATGAGCTCATTTCAATTTTGATTTCTGCTACAGGTCTCAAAATAGTTGGGACGGGGCATGTTTACCATGGTGTAGCATCTCCTTTTCTTTTCAAAACAGTTTGAAGACGTCTGGGCATTGAGGCTATGAGTTGCTGGAGTTTTGCTGTTGGAATTTGGTCCCATTCTTGCCTTATATAGATTTCCAGCTGCTGAAGAGTTCGTGGTCGTCTTTGACGTATTTTTCGTTTAATGATGCGCCAAATGTTCTCTATAGGTGAAAGATCTGGACTGCAGGCAGGCCAGGTTAGCACCTGGACTCTTCTACGACGAAGCCATGCTGTTGTTATAGCTGCAGTATGTGGTTTTGCATTGTCCTGCTAAAATAAACAAGGCCTTCCCTGAAATAGACGTTGTTTGGAGGGAAGCATATGTTGCTCTAAAACCTTTATATACCTTTCAGCATTCACAGAGCCTTCCAAAACATGCAAGCTGCCCATACCGTATGCACTTATGCACCCCCATACCATCAGAGATGCTGGCTTTTGAACTGAACGCTGATAACATGCTGGAAGGTCTCCCTCCTCTTTAGCCCGGAGGACACGGCGTCCGTGATTTCCAACAAGAATGTCAAATTTGGACTCGTCTGACCATAAAACACTATTCCACTTTGAAATAGTCCATTTTAAATGAGCCTTGGCCCACAAGACACGACGGCGCTTCTGGACCATGTTCACATATGGCTTCCTTTTTGCATGATAGAGCTTTAGTTGGCATCTGCTGATGGCACGGCGGATTGTGTTTACCGACAGTGGTTTCTGAAAGTATTCCTGGGCCCATTTAGTAATGTCATTGACACAATCATGCCGATGAGTGATGCAGTGTCGTCTGAGAGCCCGAAGACCACGGGCATCCAATAAAGGTCTCCGGCCTTGTCCCTTACGCACAGAGATTTCTCCAGTTTCTCTGAATCTTTTGATGATGTTATGCACTGTAGATGATGAGATTTGCAAAGCCTTTGCAATTTGACGTTGAGGAACATTGTTTTTAAAGTTTTCCACAATTTCCCAGATTGGAGAGCCTCTGCCCATCTTTACTTCTGAGAGACTCTGCTTCTCTAAGACAAAGCTTTGATAGCTAATCATGTTACAGACCTGATATCAATTAACTTAATTAATCACTAGATGTTCTCCCAGCTGAATCTTTTCAAAACTGCTTGCTTTTTTAGCCATTTGTTGCCCCCGTGCCAACTTTTTTGAGACCTGTAGCAGGCATTAAATTTTAAATGAGCTAATTAAGTGGATAAAAGTGTAAACTTTCTCAGTTTAAACATTTGCTACGTTATCTATGTTCTATTGTGAATAAAATATTGGCTCATGTGATTTGAAATTCCTTTAGTTTTCATTTTATTAAAATTTAAAAAACGTCCCAACTTTTCCGGAATTCGGGTTGTATATGTAAAGTAAAAGAGTTTGCATACTGCTGGGCACCCCTCCGGTCTGAACCCACTGGAGGTCCTGACTCCTGCAGCCCTGGTATGGGTCTCCTTTCCATGGGCTCACACAAGTGCAGCTCCTGTCATGATTGGAGGATGAGCATTTGGCATTTACTCCACAGGGTTTAACCAGGCATGTGTCAAGACATGTCCCTAAGGAGCCAGTGCAGACCTCATGGTCCTTACACACACTGTTTTGTGTGCAATTGTTACACGTGTGTGGTGTGAAGGATGGACAGGGTGGCTTTGGGCATTTATACTCAGCGGGCAGAGGGTGTGTGGCAGAGCCCCAGCCAGGCGAGCATGAGGCCTTACAGACAGTGACTCCACCTTCAGATTTGCACTCAACTTGTCCGTTTACCTGCTCAGAGTAGCACACAGGTAAAGCACTCCACTGTCCTCCAGAACACCCCACAGACTCGGGGAAGGGCTTCAATAATCCACTACATTTAATTTTGACCTGCTGCTGTGCTGTGCTGTGGTACTGCTCCTTACAATGGTTGTTCTGAAGATCTGCAGCCTTCAGAGGGCCACATCCATTTTTATTGAAGAGTCTCCACTGCTGTGAAACATAGTCCTTAAAAACCTTCTCAACAAAATCAATGTTCCCTGATTTTCCAGTGACCATTAAATATTTCGACCAAGCTAAAACAGCTTCCTTTTCAAGGGCAAACATGTAGCGCACAAAATAATCAATCTGGTCCATGTAATATTTTGTGCACTCTACTGGCTCAGCAGACTGTCTTTGGGAGTCTTGGACCAGCGACTTGCGAAAAACATCCAGAATGTTGTTTTCTTCACCAGTGCCCATCATCATGTGGTGAAAGTCTGTGAGATGAACCTGAAAAGAGTTTTCCTCTGTGAACTGAGCTCCAACTTCAGACACATAGTGCCGTTGGGTTATCGTACCATTTTTAAGTTGTGTATGTAATGTGCTGATGTTTCTAAACTTATGAATCACATTGCTGTATTTCACAACTATTTGTGTCCACTGGATGTCATGTTGGACAGACTCAACTATTTCTTGTGTGTAGTCCTCCAGCTCCTTGATGCTACAATAAACTGTTGTCAGATCAGGGACTGGTTTATATATCATACCATTGATTTTACTTTCAAGAGCGGGATAGTCAATAATACAAGCTGGACCGCGGTACATCTTATGGCACTCACAGAATACTTGTGTGGTGTCCTTAATGGGTTTACATTCTCCATCATTACAGTTCATTTCTGAGCAGAAACATCTGTATAAAAGCACATAAAGGACAGTGAGGAAAGTCTTCACAGTATCCATTGCAGCTTAACCTGTTAAAAAGAAAGTATTAAGTGTAATTAGAAGCATTGAATATGTGACCTAGTGGCTTAATTCACAGTTTGTTTATAAAGCCACACACTTTGTTCTTTGCTGGTAAAGATGCATTACAGAGGATTTCTTATGGTCCCACTTTACATTAGGTGGCTTTAACTGCTATGTAGTTAAATCAACCAAAATAAATAAATATATAAGTACAATGTGTTCATATTGTATTGCTGCTATGGAGGGATACAGGTAAGGTTAACAGACAGGTTTGGTGGTATGGGTAGGTTTAAGGGATGGGTCAATAGAGTAATTAAAAATGTAATTACATAAATTAATAACAGATCTAATTACATGCAGGTGTTTTTTTATTTAATTTGGCATTAACTTACACATAAAAATATTTAATTTATTTTTAACGATTTGCATAAAGAAAATAAGGTTGCACTTTATTTGAAGGTGTCCTTGTAGCAGTGTAATTATACATATAAGTACTGAGTAATATTAATAAACTACATGTACTTACTACATGGTTAGGGTTTGGCTTAGGGTTACTTGCATGTAATTATGCATAATTAATAGTTATTATAATAATAATTACATGCAACATATGTAAAAAGGACAATATATTTACATGCAACATATGTTTCTCAGTTTAAGCTTTCCTCATCTTCTAACTGTAATTTCTGAGACTCTGTAGGCACCTACAGACATATGTTTTGGGATTGCCCTGAAGTTAATCATTTTTGTAAACAGGTTATCTATGAGTCTGAAGGACGTACTGGAAGTCGAAATATCATGCTGTTCTAAGATCTTGCTTTTAAATGATGACTCATCTTTCAGTTTCTCTCAGTCCAGATAAAATGTTATTCTCTGGATTGACTGGAGCAAATGTTCGCCTTACATTGGCAACCTCCTCACTCTTAGCTTGGTCACACTGGATGTACTCTTTCCTGGACACTGCAAACATTGAGCTATCACTTACAAAGATGCACAGTGCTACTCAAAAAACTATTCCAGCTTGGTTAATTTCTAAAATTAAGTGACATGTTTTAAATGTCTTTACACTGTACCTGCCTTCTGCAAATGTATGTAATTATTGTTATACACTATCTAGGTGGTACCAAATGTGATGCAAAGGGAGTGAGGGAGGGTTTTTTTTATGGTCTCTGTGGGTGGGTTGCAATTTAAAATGAAAAGGTTCAGTATGTTGCACTTTATTTCTACTGATAAGTCTGTATAATGGCTTTCTGAAACACACGATTTGATTAAAAATGTTCTTGATTTACCTTAATTTGAATTGGTGCAAAACAGACTATAAACCATTACAATCATGACTTGTTTAACACATATAGATAATATGCATAGTTAGTTTAATGTCCCTTACTGAGTGTGGTTCCACCCATGTTTTTTTCCTCACCCAAATATCTCAGAGGATCTGCTGAATTTGTTACATTACAGGTGAGGTTTAAAGGAGAATTGAATGAACTGAGGAAACTAGGGCTATAAATACACAGGAAAAATGATCAACTAAAAATACTCAAGTGAATATAATTAATAACCACAGCAACAAGCGAGAACAAACCAAAAACCAAGACAGACCATGTCCGATGTTGTTGGAGTTCAATCTTAATAAATGTTAAGGGGTTAGGTCGCCCAAAATACCAATTCTGTCATCATTTACTCACTTTCATGTCATCCCAAACCTATAAGAGTCCTGTTCACACAAGATATTTTACTGAAATCTGAGAAAGTTCTGTCTTTTCATTGACAGTCCATACAACCACTACTTTGAAGAAACTAAATGGTCATAAAGGCATAAAATATAGAGTGATTTAAGTCTTCTGAAATGACATGATAGCTTTAAATGATGAACAGATTTTATTTAGACTTTTATTTTAATTTAAACATAAAATTCAGCGCAGTAATGAAGAAAATGTAAGGAAGCAAAATGTCTAATGTTAATTTATACAGTGACTCAACTTTCGTAGAAATAGTTCAGGAAACCTAAACCTGAGGGTGAACCACAACATCATATTCTCACGTTCAAAGCAACAGGCCAGCGTCTAATCACTAAATCTAATCAACTTACAGGTAAACTCTCTTCAAGAATGAAAATAAGAGCAGAGATGAACTTTGCTGTAAAAAGAGTGCATACAGAAAGAGAGAAATATATTATCTCTAAACGAAGCATACACTTTTTTTTAAATCCATAAAAAAAAGGTCTACACACACTTTTTAACAACGATGTGAGTCAAATATAATGTGCTTCTTGTGCAATGTGCGACCACCATTGAATCTGGCAATCAACGTTAATTTCGCTTAATATTCAAAGTTTATAAATTATTGAGTGCATGTCACAAATAATGATTGAAATGAATTGTAGCTAATTAAAAATTTGGGGTGGCACCAGGGGTGGCCAATTAGATGTCAGGGGTGTCTAGTGCCGCCCTGGACACCCCTCTGACTCTGGAGATTGTTGGTACAGTGGCAGTCATGAACTTTCAGACAAGAAATGGCACACAATAAAGTAAAAACCCTACACCTAGCTATCCAGTCCACTGAGCAAGGATTACTGGAGAGTGCTTGTTTCCCAGTCCTTCCTGTATATCTGTCCCATCACCACCTTTCTCCTCTCTTCTTATCTTCTATGATCAGGACATCTAAAGTCCTCATGGCACACATAATGCACTGTGTGAAATATTCGACTATGCTTCTCATGTTTGCTATCATTTCAAATGTCTTAAAATGTGATTGGTTCAGCAGTCTCATTCCCACAGCAGTAGAGCAGATTACAAAATAGACTTTAGGAAAACTCTGCCCTGCTCTGCTGTGAGTGGTGTGTCATTTTTAAAGTCCCCATTTAATCAAAATGAAAGTTTTTTGGATGTTAGTATCAAGTCTAAAGGTTATCTATAAGGCAGTGTGCTCCAAAACCGTGACAAAATTCCCATTGAGCAGGCATGTGATCAGCTGGAGACAAAAAAGAAGGAAACTCTGACCCTCATTATTAAAAATATATATTTTATCACATTACAAGATATATCTTATATTGTAAAAATACATACTGCCCTGTAAAAAATAAAAAGCAGAATTTAATAATCATGACAACTATACAATAAAATATTATAATAAAGTACTATAATATATTAAAGTATATAGAATTGTTGGTTGCACTTTATTTTACAGTACGTGTACTAACATGTACTTCTACTGTACTTACAGTGTATTTATCTAAGAAAGTTTTGGTAATACAAGGTAACTACATGGGGTAGGGTTAGGTTTAGGGGTAGGTTCAGGGTTAGTACCTAGTTATTACATAGTTATTATAATTACTATAATAAGTACATAGTATGTACATGAGGAACAGGACTGTAAAGTAAAGTGCTACCGAATTGTTATTATTATTAAAGTACCTGCCAAAAGTTGGGAAACATTACAATAATGAATGATTTTGAAATAACTATCTCCTCCTCATCAAGGCTGATTTTTTTTTGATTAAAAAAATATATATATAAAATAATCTTTTAGAAATCATTACAATTTATTTGACTCTCAAGAAACATTTCTGATTATCATCAATGGTGAAAACAATTTTGCTGCTTCATATTTTGTGTGGAAATGATGATGCACTTTATTTTTCAGGATTTTTTGATAAATATAAAGTTTAATTAACAGCATTTATTTGCATTTATCAAATGCCTTCACTCACTTTTTGTCACTTTCATGCTTGTTGAATCAAATTATTAATTTCTCTCTCTTTTTTAAAATCTTATACGAGTGGTATCATTGTTTCCACAAAAATAAAGCAGTAAAACTGTTTTTAACGTTGATAATAATGAGAAATGTTTCTTGAGCAGCAAATCAGCATATTAGAATGATTTCTGAAGGATTATATGACACTGAAACTTCTTTGTAAACAACAACAGATTTATAAATGTTTCTAATGACGAATGTTGTGTTCCCAAATGCTAATTAAAGCGGCTCAAACCAAGTGCAGCGCTAACAGTGAATCAGAAACAGTACTGTAACGGCAGACATGTAGCGCGTCACACTACAGCCTATTATATAATTACAGCACAACCGTTGTGAATTTTATGACAGCACTAGCAATCTCAAATTCTCACCGCCATTCATAAAAAGTGACCGGGTCGAGTAACACGTTTCATCGCTGATTCTGCTAGCGTTTGGCGCTTTGGATCATTTGAACGCTTTAACTGTCCAGCAGATGGCGCCGCGAGCTCGTGCAGCGCTCTCAAGACCATTCCGTCCATGATGTTTCTTTTTGCTGTTTATTTAGGTAATAGATTAAGGCCATTTACACGATTTCAATCATCATGCAGTAACCAACCCACCCCCCCGGCCATCCCCTCCCCCCAAAAAAACTTGGATCTATGCGAATCACATGGGTCGTCCCTCAGAGGTCATAAAAAAAGGAAATCCGTATTTATGGAAAAATCACATTCATTATTTAGAAGATATAAGCATTCAAACTTGCATATCCTCACTACCGTCAAAGCGGCTCAACATTTTTTTTGCCGTCACGTCACATCACATCATCTTCTCATCAAATCATCTGACCAATCAAAAGCTATCTAGAATCCGAAGCGCCCGCCCCCTACACTATAAATAGATGCTGAAGCGGCTAAGATTGGTCACTTGTTCACAGTGTAGTATTTCCTGTACGCACACAGTCTGATCCGGACTTTGGCTCTGGTCCAGAGACGCAATCACACAGAACAGATGATATGTGCGAGTCGGCATATATTAAAAACTTTTACAACTACACAGCCTCAGTATGATTATGACCACTATTTTGTTTTATTATGAGTTTCATATTGAATCTAGGGGGTAATCTATCAGACTGTGGCTGTCAAAAGCGGTTTTATCAAGCTCAATGTCTCTGGCCCGTGCAGATATAAACAATTCGCTATTTTATAAAAGGGGCAGGGCTGCTCGATATGTCCTGCCCTCTCTTCCTGTTTCAGTTAAAATTACTTCACCACATAGAATAATGCTGCGTGTTTCAAGGCACTTCAGGGGACCTTTAAGGTCCTTGTTCCTTTGCATTCACATGGTGTGACCTCTCAGGGTTACATTTTCAGGTTTCATTTTGGGTAAGAGGTAACCAAAACTCAACAATCAGCTGTGAGTAAGTGGCACTTCTGAATCTCAGAATACTGTTCTGTCATTAATGAATAACTACACAGAAACAAATGAGTAACAATATTAATATTCTAGTAACTACTAACAGGAAATTATGATTAATTACTAACAGCACTTGGTTGAATGAGGAAATTAACTATTAGCTAAACATTAACTACTATTTTCATTACTATTTCACATTAGTATGTGTTCTTTGCATTTAACTGAGTGCTAGTGCTTACTAATGTGTTAATCATATATATGAGTATATGTAGCCTATGTATATAGGGGAGAGTGGGGACAGTTGCAACATTGCTGATTTATCCAATCAGGAATGAGCTGGAGTCATGACACTCCTACTGCACATGCTCAGTATGCCCCTCCTTCTTTCTGGAAGTTACCAGCCACATGTGAAACTAACTTATGGGAGTAACTTTTTTTTACAACAAGATTTTTTTGTCATAATGTCTAAACACTAGTTCCTCCAGTGCAAGCTGCGTTCTCATTTGAGACTGTTAGACCTCACCCCAGAGCAGGACCACGGAAGATAACGAAAGCAAACGGTAGGAAAAAAAATGCAAATCGGCCATCTTGACAGACACCCCCGAATAAAGGAGGCTTTGGAGAGGGAGAAAGCAAAAGTTAAGAGAAAACTGACAAAAAAAAAACACACTGGAAAAAATGAAAAGCACTGTTCATTATTTATTTTATTCTTATTAGCTCTGTTGTATTTATTTGTACTATGACTTGTCATTTGATTATTTGTTCTTATTGTGGTGTCAAAATTGGAATCGAGAAATGTGAAATTTCATTCGTATTTAAAATTTGGTGTTATAGCCTAATATAGTTGCATGGGTCAAGCACAATGAAAAACAATAACTATTTTAATTAATTTTGTTTGTGTGGTGGTGCCAACCTGGCCAGTATAGTTAAACTCTTATACTGCAAATACTTTAAAGTCTATAAAATCACAGCACTAAAGTGTTTTCGAAAGACCAGATGTAAAAACGACTACCAGACCACTGATTAACAGACTACTGCAACATACATGGTGCTGAAAAGCTTTGAGTAATCAATCATCTTAGGAAAAGATTGAATGATGTTGAGATGCAATAGAAAAAGAATAAAACAAGACTCACCAGGAAACACGATCATACAGGTACAACACTAGACAAAGCCCAGAACCAACACAGGGCTATTTATACTGAAGATAATGAATCACATGGCAATAAAAAGAGGAAGACAAGGTTTACAAAAAAACCACAGGGCAAAGCTTCATAATACAGTCCAAAGAAACATGAAACAGATATAATGACCCCTAGTGGTCATCTGGAATTAATGCCAATTCTAAACGTTAAAACTCTCGTTTTGTTTGTGAGAAACTAACTTGCATGTGCCTTAATGTTTTTAGACAATATGGCTTCGTATGTTGGTGACAAATAACATTATCACCCATGGCTGCTGATTGATGGGACAAGATTTCACATGTCATTTATATGAGTATTTATTAATCATTGAAATTTGCACTACATTTCCTAACAATGATTGTCAACAAGCCATATCTCTGATTAGCTAATTAAGGTCTCTGAGATCTTGGCAAAGGTTATCTGAGAACTTAAATCTCTTGGGGTTTTGCTGTATGCTAACTGCTGTATGATTGGAATGGCCATATTTTGCATGGTGCTCCTTTCTTTTTAACCAAGATTGTACAAAAATATATTGCACACACCTTGTTTAAATATAATATTTAGAAAATAATATTTCATTTTAAACTCAATATTAAATAAGATGCTGGTACCACTTTTCTTAAATGTGAGTCTGGAGCCCTTTAGTTGTGTGTAGCATCTGCCCCATGCATGTCCACACTTAAAGCGAGACAGGGGTAGCTGCAGCCTGGAGCAATGGGCGCGCTGAAAGGTTTCTCATTGGTGAAAGGAGTTTTACTGTGCTGGCCAATCAGCAGTAAATATACATTTACGTCATTTCCTTAGACAAGGTGACGGCTATAAGACGTGAGGTAATTATTCATCGTTTATCTATACTTTATATACCACAAATATGTATATTAAGATAAGTTTGTTACAATACGATCATAATTTTTCCTTTGCGTTATATCTTGCAGCTTTAGTAATTAGTTTATTGTTGTTGACAGACATATGTTCAGTGAGACAAAACGATGAGCGCATCGACGGCGAATCCTTCAGAGATGATAGTTTATATCTGCGTCCTGTTTGTACAAAAGAGTACAGAATACATCCTGTAAGTATAATAATTATTACCACCTCTGCTATTACAACTGTAGGAAGATCAATTCACAATCTGAAGACGATTAGACAAAATAAAAAAACTCTAATTTAGAGTTTGTTTCCACCTTTCTGCCAGGTGTCCAACTAATGCAGAGTATATTCAAGCTGTCAACACACTGATGTGAAGAACCCTTTCCAGAGAAATAGAGAAAGAAATGACTGTGTAAGTTAATTTGTTTTTAAACCATTGATTTATCTCTATCAACATAATCACACACAATATTGTAGTAACACGATGTTGTAATCTTTATTTGCTGGAAAATGACAATCAGTCAAGTTTGTGTTTTGAGCACATCTGACACATCCCTAAACCTGAAATGTAAAGCAGAACGTGCTCCACTGGCAGGTTATTGTAGAATATGTAAGCACACTGCCATATGCAGCATTTATTTTTGCACTGTTAATCAATTTTACATTTTCACGTAGTGCAGGTTAATGTAAGGAAGATAATGTACTACAGATATTTAAATCAGTTTAGTATGTACTCCACTTCTTCACTGCCTGACCATCATCTTAATGTTTATGCAGTTCAATGTTTTTATATTATTTTTTATATCTAAGGCACCTTGTTCAGTAAGTATTTAGATGTTTTTCATATCTGTCACGGTCTAAGCATGATCTGTTTCTGTTGTTCTGATGAAGGAAGCTTGTGTTGGGGAGGATTCAGTGTCTGTTGAGGCACATGTGAATGTGCTATAAAGTGAGTATCAGAAACACATCCAGACCCCTCGACGGTCAAAGACCACACGACAGGAACATGCTCCTGGAGACGCTGAGAAAGTATCTATACTCAAAAAATACACATACTTCAGGACACCTGCTGGAGTGAGTATATTAAAGAAAAAAACTCATCAACTGCGAAAATGTCTTGTTTCAAATCTTTTCAGGTAATATTTTATTCTTCTGTACCTTTTTAGCCCATCTGTTAAAAATGTAAAGCAATAGTTTTAGAAAACAATGTAAGATTTATCGGTGTATACAAGAACATGAAATGCACTGTATATTGTGAACCTTATACATTAGCTTCTGATTGTTTCTGCAGTTCTGCAATAGCTACACCGTCTGAGCCAAAGAGGATGCAACAGAATCTGATGAATCTGAAAAGTGTTTTCTTTTTTTTCTCGTTATTATTATTATTGTTGTTGTTGTTATTCTTTTTATTTATTTATCTTATGTAGGGGGACCCTGCTACACCTTTCCTACCATACACCTGATGGATACTGACTGTAAAATGGCAATCATAGTTCGAGGGCTCAGTGTGGTGACAGAAGATGGAACAGATGTGTGCCAGTGCACCAGCCTTGATGAAGCTTCATAACAGCCTTCTGTGTGTATTCTGCTTTCATCATTGGATATCCACCACACCTGAGAAAGACACTGACTCTTCAGAGGCACATTGTGAACATTAGAAGATGCAGACAAGCACTGTCAGTAACTTTACTCATGCCTTGACTGTACCATTGCCCAAAGTGCACTCGAAGGACATTCACTCTTTTGAAGTGAAAGTCAGTGAAGAAAATGTTTAAATAGTCCATGCAACTACAGTGGCTCAACCATACGTTTCTCAAGCGACGATAAAACTTTTCGTGTGAAAAAAACAAACAAAAGAACGACTTTATTGAACTATTCATTTTCTTTCTTGTAGTCCTCTGACGTTAGTTCACGAGAGCTCCATGACGCATGCGCGAGAACTGAACTGACGGTCTTCTTCTACTACTACTTGTTACTGGCTGCTCACTCCTTAGGAGTATTACCGCCACCTAGGGTTCAAGATGAAGTGCTGGCATAGCCGGAAGCGCTAAACTTTGTTTACAAGCAGGTGAACGCGCGCGCGGTATGTAAGCTATTGAATTCGACATTGATCGTGCTTTTGGTCTCGCTCTAAGTAATTGTTTACAATGGTTAGAAAGTGTGCATTTCCTGGATGTCCGAATCGTGAAAAACTAACGAGTAAACGTAAAGGTGCCTTAACATTGCCACAAAATGAATGGCTTACCTTTCACCGTTTCCCATCAAATGATCGTGAGCGACTGAATCTATGGCTGCTGGCTTTTCAACGGGATGTTAATTTACCGATTAATTTCGTAAAGCACATGAAGTTGTGCAGTGAACATTTTTCTCCAGACGACTTCAAATCAGTTCAACAAAAAAGATTACTGAAATCAACAGCTGTGCCCAACTTGTTTATATAGACCAACAAGGTAAGTGGAAGCAGTGTGTGGTAATTGTTAAAGTCATGATACACTCATTTAGTTTTGTCTTCATTTGTATATGGCTATATATTAAATAAAAAAAAAAACATAATACGTGATACAGTGAATTAAAGCCGAGTTACAACATTGACTTGAAATGTTTTAGGAATCAAAGGATCCATCACAACTCAGTCAGGACCCCCAGTCAGCAGGTCCACTCCTTACAGGTCTTCTTCCACAAGTAACTGATCAAAGTGAAAACACAGTTACAGAGGAAATATTGTCAGCTGTAAATTTAGCTGGTGTTCCTCAGTCAACCCCAGTTAAGCCAAATAGAATTAATAGTTCTACGCAAGTACCTGACTCTCCATTTCCTTCAACACTTCTGTTGGTGTTATCAAGTCCTGAAAAATCTACACAGTGTTCAAAGCCATCTACATCAGGGACGTACTACGCCTTACCAGCCAGTAAATTAACTTTTTAATTAATGTCCTTATTCTGTGGTTTTTAATAATAAAATCATAATTTTTACGAGGGACATAAAATGTACTTTATCATATATTTGTTACTATAATCCTATGTTGTTGTTTTAATTTGCCAAAAATATTATTATTATTATTATTATTTTATTTAGAATGAACAAACTGAAAGTGAGAACATCAATGAAGACCTTAGTCTTGATGTCAGCATGCTTTCCCTGGATCCTACAACAGAAAAGGACCTAAGTTTTGTTCCTCTAAGTTCGACCTCAACATCAACTCCAACTACAGAAGAAGAAGAAGCAAATTGCAGATTCAAAGATAAAAATTAGAACGTCAATGAGTCCAGTTTGATGGAGCTGTTTACCAGATGTCATCATTGTGGAGCATCAGTCACTGAAACTAAAAAAACAACTTGTGGAAGCCTCATACGTGTTGCTTGGGAATGTTCAAATGGTCATCAAGGAAAATGGAACTCGTGTGATGAAATTAGAGGCATGCCAGCTAACAACCTTCTTGTGGCAGCGTGTACACTTTTCACTGGGGCAACATATGCGGACATTGATGACTGGGCTTCATTACTCCACCTGCAAATACCAAAGAAAACCACCTTTTACGCTATCCAGTCCTCTTATTTAATCCCGGTTGTAGACGTTATGTACAAAGAACAACAGGAGAAATTGCTGGAAGGCTTGCGGACACAAAACATTCTGCAAAAAGGAGTTCCTTTGTCAGGAGATGGGAGAAATGACACGGAAGTTTAAATCAAAACTGCGTGTATAAGTAAAACAAGTTGCAAACTATTTTATCCTCGTTAGCCATTTTTAAATTTAAATCATTATTGGTGTTGTTTTTTTTGCAGCCCTGGATTCTCAGCAAAGTACTGTACATACAGTATAATGGATGATTCAACTAATCAGGTTGTTCACTACGAGTTGGTGCAGGTCAGTGTACATGCAGATATTGTCACTAATTGATCAACATTTATATTTAATGTGTTTTGTATTATTATTTTACTTAAATTGTGTATTATTATTAAAGGTGCTCTAAGCGGTCTCACACATTTTTTAGGCAAAAAACATTATTTTTTTTTTTACATACAACAAACATCTCCTCAGTATCCACTAGCTTTCTGTTTCCTGAACACACTTTTTTAAAAAACATGTTCTCTGCAGACAGCCTAATCAACACAAACAGAGCGACCCGTAGCACAAAACATAACAAACTGTTCCAGCCAGTAACCGACTAGAATGATGTGGGGTGGGTTTGGGGGGTTAGTACACGGATGAGTTGGAGAGAGGCTCTAGCTAGCCTCTGTTTTGTTTGATAATAATACAAAACTCAACAATTGGTTACGCCAACCGAGATTGATTAAAGCACCTTTTAATCTAATGAAGGAATGACATTTGTTGATATAATTATATAATTTTTTAAAATTCAAGGTTACAGAAGCAGCAAGCTCTGTTGGCATGGAGCCCATAGGCTTTAAAAGAGGTCTCAACTCTCTTTTGGAAATGGGAATTGACATTGACGTGATGACTACGGACAGATCCCCAGGGTTGATTATCCACAAATTCATCATGAGTTTGACATCTGGCACGTAGTGAAGGGTATACATCTTTCCATACTAATTCATACATATTTTTTTAATAACTTTTTTATTTCTTAACTACTGTTGTACATAAAAGCGGCTTTGCATAAACTACGGTTTGACAATAATATAAACACTGTTTGTATGTACTAGGTTTACCCCACAATCTCATAATGTATAATAAATAATTGTCATAATGTTTTGCAGGTTTCTTCAAGGAATTACTATCAGTTTAAAAAGAAAGAAAATGTAGACCTTCAGCCATGGATTAAAAGCATATGCAACCATTTGTGGTATGCATGTGCATCCTGCAACGGTGGCCCAGAGGTTTGTTATCTAATATTTGTTTTATACATCTGATGTAGACAAACCCTTATCAAAAATTTCATTGTAAAAATGTTTTAAACAGGTTTTGACAGAAAAGTGGAAATCTCTGCTCCATCACATTTGCGGTGAACACAGGTGGGAAGAAAATGGACGTCAACAAACGTGTGCCCACGATGAACTCACCCATGACCAGCAAAGGAGGAAACGATGCCTACGAAAAGAGTCCACAGCCTTCCACACACTATCAACACTGGTTTTATATCCCAATCTGTTGAAGGACATGAGGCAAATGGCCCTCTTCAAGCACACAGGCAAGTTAATGCTAAAACAAATGGTTTAAAATTCACATGGATAGGGAAAACCTAAAAATGTATTTTATTTCTCAGGCAGTCTTGAGGTTTACCATTCTGTTCTTCTGAAATACTGCAGAAAGAACCTGCATTTTCACTACTCCTCGATGACAGCTCGTTCTCAACTTGCTGTCATGGATCACAATGAAAATGTAAACCGTCAACAGGCCACAACCAGCTCAGGCAAGTAATCAACTTTCCAAAAGTGGGGTGCTGACAATGCAAAATGCACAACTGAATTATACATACACACTGACAGAGAGCAAAATAGACACGGTAATTTAGTTAGGGCAAAAGATAATGCATTACAACTGTATATATTTCACTTTTACAGGTGTTCCGCGATACAACATTGTTTTCCCCAAGCAAAATAAAGATTGGTTGGCAAGGAAAATTTATGAACCAACAACACAAAACTTCAGGGATGAACTTCTACAAAGGTTACAGGAACGGCGCAGTGACCCTACTGTACTTTTCAAGGACCCTTCCTCTCAAGTTTCTTTGCCTGATATACCGTGCAATATTGCAACAAAACCCAAACTGGACAAGGGGGCTGCTATTGCAAAACATGTGTCAAGGTTTTCCAAGTAAAAGACTGTCAACAGAATACTGTAAAACATTTTTTGGCCTTTAGATTTTTCTTTTGGTGAAATGCTATCTCATGATGCATATTTACGTAATTTTAATTTTTTTTTTGGTTAGAAAAATTTGTATATAGTGTTTGAAACTGTTGATAATAAAAAAATTGTGCATATCTATTGCAGTGATAAAGAAAGCTCTCTGACTAAAATTCTCTTTAACATCTAAACTAAAACTGTTTGGTAAACCTTAAACCTAAATTACAAACACAAGACAATATATTTTTATTAACATTTTTATTTAACAAGTATATCAGCAATACACAAATATGTTAAATGTAAATATTCAAAAAATAAAATAAATAAAAATAAATTAGTGTATTGACTTGCTTTTCATTTCTTTACATTAGCATAAAAGGTTCTTCGGCATACTTGAAACCAACATATACTCCCGAGGATGAGGGATATCTTTCCCGTATGGCTCGCACTACACAAGATGGAAGAACTTTTCTGTTGTGTCTTCCAAGTTTTTGACCTTTCAATATCCATTCGAGAACCACGCGGTATGCCACCAGTCTGTACTGACTGTAAACAGAAAAAAAAAGAATTAGAAAGTGTTTACACACATAAAGATAGATGATAAAAAAACACATTGTAAAAAGCTAGGCTGCACCTGTAATTATTCTACAGTCAAAACAAACCTACTTACTCCATAGATAAAGTGCCAGCCGGTCCTTCTGGCCTCGGACGTCTCTTCCAGTTCACTTTAGGCAAATTAAAAAACACTTCTAAAACACTTCGACTTAGCAGGGGCGGAAAACCGGGATCCTCGGTTATACAGCGAAATACACTTGTCCCATTGTCTGCGTTATCCAAACTTTCAAGCTGTGGCATGACAATGTCCCAATCGATGCAGCACATGCTCTCCTGTTCAGTTGGCATCGCCTGGCACTGATTACATTTACACCACCAGCTCTCCAATGCTCTCGGTCTTTCGGAAGCTTGAGACTGTGGTTGTGTTGCAGCGGCAGCCTCTTCCATCTCTTGCATTTCAGTGTCTGTGTATTCAGGTTCGAATAAGTAAGGTTGGTTAAAAAAATTCAAGTCTTCATCTACGTCAAAATCTGCCGACATATTTACAAATAATGGTTTTAACTACCGCGCGCGCGCTTCCGGCTATGCCAGCACTTCATCTTGAACCCTAGGTGGCGGTAATACTCCTAAGGAGTGAGCAGCCACTAACAAGTAGTAGTAGAAGAAGACCGTCAGTTCAGTTCTCGCGCATGCGTCATGGAGCTCTCGTGAACTAACGTCAGAGGCCTACAAGAGAGAAAATGAATAGTTGAATAAAGTCGTTCTTTTGTTTGTTTTTTTCGCACAAAAAGTATTATCGTCGCTTGAGAAACGTATGGTTGAGCCACTGTAGTTGCATGGACTATTTAAACATTTTCTTCACTGACTTTCTGGACGGACAAGTTTGGGCCCCCTTAAAGCCAATGGAGGAGTATTCCAGCGCTCATATTTAATCACAAAAAATATTAATTTGTGATCCGAAGATGAACGAAAGACTTACATGGTAAGTCTTGATAGCCCAATACGTCACTTCCTGTTTGTTGTTGGCGGCTGTACTGCGTTTGAGCTCCGTCACTATATTCTTTTCATTGACTATTTTAACTAAAAAATCAATTTTATACATCATCGTTTCCGTTTATATAACGTGTGAATATATCCTCTATTGTATTCTGCAACAAAAACAATCAGAGCGCCTCGCTATCACTAGTTTTATTTTGATCTCCCGGGTCCGCTATTAGCTTTTAGCCCGTTAGCATCAGCAAGCATGGTTGCAGCTAACTGCGCTTACATTGCTAATACTCTTTTCACACACATTACCACTGCTGTACTCACTGTTACGTGCTTTAATGGCGGATGAATGTCTCCACCTTGTGCAGCTCGAGTTCGAGGCCGTGGGAAAGCAGATTCGCGACCTGGAGGTGAGGCAGGCCCAGCTGAGAGAGCGGAGAGCCACGCTGGAATCATCCCGGGCTGACGCTCACAAGTCCGGGGTAAGTATACAGCGATCTGCTAACAGTCCCACCACGTCTACTCCGTGTGTTTCTCTGCACAGGCCCGGTGCACCCAGGACGCGATCTTCCCAGATGTCCTTCACTGCGACGCCGGGACACCACGGACCCTGGGTGCATCCACAGCGGAGGACGCGAGCCGGGTCCCGGGCGACGACTTCTCCCCCTCCTGCCTTCGACATCTCCATCCGGAACCGCTTCGCTCCCCTCCGCGAGACAGGACGCGACGCTGTGATCATCGGAGACTCCATCGTCCGACACGTAAGTGCTACGTTAGCCAAAGGTAAAGTGCACACTCATTGTTTGCCTGGTGCTCGTGTTTTATTGATGTTTCTGCGCAGATACCCGCGATCCTGAAGGCCGACGAGAGCCCCAGAGCGGTCGTGCTTCACGCCGGGGTTAACGACACCACGCTGCGGCAGACGGAGACGCTGAAGAGGGACTTCAGCAGCCTGATCGAGACGGTTCGCAGCACGACGCCCGCGGCGACGATCGTCGTGTCAGGATCACTGCCCACGTATCGATGAGGACACGAAAGGTTCAGTAGACTTTTTGCTTTAAATGAATGGTTGTTGTCATGGTGTAAAGAACAGAAACTGCTATTTGTTAATAACTGGAATCTTTTCTGGGAGCGTCCTAGGCTGTTTCGCGCTGATGGATTACACCCCAGCAGAATCGGAGCGGAGCTGCTCTCTGACAACATCTCCAGGACACTTCGCTCCTTGTGACTAGTAAGACAATTCTCAGATAACTATTATGCTGAGTTTTGTTCCACCCGCTTAAATGATAAAAGTACTTGCGCTGTAAAAACTATTAAGACTGTGTCTGTTCCCCGAATAGTGAGGTCAAAATATAATGTAGGATCTAGAAAAAATCTTATCGTAATTAAACCAGAAAAATGTAAAGTAAATGAACAAAAACAATTTTTAAAGTTTGGGCTCATAAATATTAGATCACTCACACCCAAAGCAGTTATTGTAAATGAAATGATCACAGATAATAGTTTTGATGTACTCTGCTTGACTGAAACCTGGCTAAAACCAAATGATTATTTTGGTCTAAATGAGTCTACTCCACCAAACTACTGTTACAAGCATGAGCCCCGTCAGACTGGTCGTGGCGGAGGTGTCGCAACAATATATAGTGATATTCTCAATGTTACCCAGAAAACAGGATACAGGTTTAACTCTTTTGAAATACTTCTGCTAAATGTTACACTGTCAGACATGCAAAAAAAGTCTAATGTATCTCTTGCTCTGGCTACTGTGTATAAACCACCAGGGCCGTATACAGAATTCCTAAAAGAATTTGCAGATTTCCTCTCAGACCTTCTAGTTACAGTTGATAAGGCGCTAATCATGGGAGATTTTAATATTCACGTTGATAATGCAAATGATACATTAGGACTTGCGTTTACTGACCTAAAAAACTCCTTTGGAGTCAAGCAAAATGTCACCGGGCCCACTCATCGTTTTAATCATACACTAGATCTAATTATATCGCATGGAATCGATCTTACTGCTATAGATATTGTACCCCAAAGTGATGATATTACAGACCATTTCCTTGTATCGTGCATGCTGCGTATAACTGATATTAACTATATGTCTCAGCGTTACCGTCTGGGCAGAACTATTGTTCCAGCCACCAAAGACAGATTCGCAAATAACCTGCCTGATCTATCTCAACTGCTATTTGTACCCAAAAATACACATGAATTAGACGAAATTACTGACAACATGGGCACTATTTTCTCTAATACATTAGAAGCTGTTGCCCCCATCAAATTGAAAAAGGTTAGAGAAAAACGTACTGTGCCATGGTATAACAGTAATACTCACTCTCTCAAGAAAGTAACTCGTAGTCTTGAACGCAAATGGAGAAAAACTAACTTGGAAGTTTTTAAAATTGCATGGAAAAACAGTATGTCCAGCTATAGACAGGCTCTAAAAACTGCTAGGGCAGAGCATATCCACAAACTCATTGAAAATAACCAAAACAATCCAAGGTTTTTATTTAGCACAGTGGCTAAATTAACAAATTACCAGACGCCACCTGATTCAAATATTCCACCAACGTTAAATAGTAATGACTTTATGATTTTTTTCACTGATAAAATAGATAACATTAGAAATACAATAGCGAATGTAGATTCTACAGCGTCTAACACTTCAGTTTCATCCATCGCACCCAAAGATAAACTGCAGTACTTTACAAATATAGGACAGGAAGAGCTAAATAAACTTAACACTGTATCTAAACCAACAACATGTTTATTAGATCCTGTACCCACTAAATTACTAAAAGAGCTGTTACCTGTAGCCGAAGAACCGCTTCTCAATATCATTAACTCGTCGTTATCTTTAGGTCACGTCCCAAAACCATTCAAGCTGGCGGTTATTAAGCCTCTTATTAAGAAACCAAAACTAGATCCTAGTGTACTGGCAAATTATAGGCCTATTTCAAATCTTACATTTATGTCTAAAATTTTAGAAAAAGTTGTGTCTGCTCAATTGAGCACCTTCCTGCATAAAAATGATCTGTATGAAGAATTTCAGTCAGGTTTTAGGCCCCACCATAGCACAGAAACTGCACTGGTTAAAATTACAAATGACCTGCTTCTTGCGTCAGATCAAGGCTGCATCTCATTTCTAGTCTTACTTGATCTTAGTGCTGCGTTCGACACCATAGATCATGACATACTCATAGATTGATTACAAAACTATACAGGTATTCAAGGGCAGGCTCTAAGATGGTTTAGATCCTACCTGTCAGATCGCTACCATTTTTTTTTACTTAAATGGGGTGTCATCTCATTTATCATCAGTAAAATATGGAGTGCCACAAGGATCCGTCCTAGGTCCCCTTCTATTTTCAATATACATGTTGCCCCTTGGTAATATTATTAGAAAATACGGAATTAGCTTCCACTGTTATGCTGATGATGCTCAGCTATATATCTCAACGAGACCAGATCAAACTTCCCAATTATCTAAGCTAACAGAGTGTGTTAAAAATGTAAAAGATTGGATGACAAATAATTTTCTCCAATTAAATTCGGATAAGACAGAGATACTAATTATTGGACCAAAAAACACCACACAGAATCTTGTAGATTACAATCTGCAACTAGACGGATGTACTGTTACTTCCTCTACAGTCAGAAATCTGGGTGTTATATTGGACAGCAATTTGTCTTTTGAAAATCATATTTCCAATGTTACAAAAACTGCATTCTTCCATCTTAGAAACATTGCCAAGCTACGAAACATGTTATCTGTTTCTGATGCAGAAAAGCTAGTTCATGCATTCATGACCTCTAGACTGGACTATTGTAATGCACTTCTAGGTGGTTGTCCTGCTTCGTCAATAAACAAGCTACAGGTAGTCCAAAATGCAGCAGCTAGAGTCCTTACCAGGTCAAGAAAATATGATCATATTACCCCAATTTTACAGTCTCTGCACAGGCTACCTATTAAGTTCAGTATCAGTTACAAATTATCATTACTTACCTATAAGGCCCTAAATGGTTTAGCTCCTTCGTACCTAACTAGCCTTCTACCACGCTACAACCCATCACGCACCCTAAGGTCACAAAACGCTGGACTTTTGGTAGTTCCTAGGAAAGCAAAGTCCACTAAAGGAGGTAGAGCTTTTTCACATTTGGCTCCCAAACTCTGGAATAGCCTTCCTGATAATGTTCGGGGTTCAGACACACTCTCTCTGTTTAAATCTAGATTAAAAACGCATCTCTTTCGCCAAGCATTCGAATAATGTATCTCTTAAATTGTGAGTGTAGTTGCATCTGCATTTTTATTCTTTAGCTTGGGTTAAACTAATTTTACTTTGTTGGAACATCAGCTATGCTAATGATGTCTCTATTTTGTTTCTATGTTTTGCCACGGGATTTACATCCCGTGGTAACTAGGATTTACACAAGCTCCAGTCGGGATCCAGAACACCTGAGAAGAGATGATGCTGACCCTCAGAGGACCCCAGATGATCCTAACCTTGAATCAACAACAGAACTAAATAATTATTGCTACATGTGTGACTGCATCATATAATTACTATTAATTAATAATATTGATAGTTCATCATCTAGCTGACTACGTCTTGTATTATTATTATTTTTCTAAAATCCTGTCAAACGTGCACAAACTACTAGCTACTACTAAATATTGTAGAAACATAATTTTCTGTAAAGTTTCTTTGTAACGATTTGTATTGTAAAAAGCGCTATACAAATAAACTTGAATTGAATTAATGTGACGTACCATTGCCGCGGTAACCACTGAAAGTTTTATGATTCGTAAGAATAATTATTAATAAAATATACATTTGAAAATCTTAAAGTATCGTAAAGGGAACAATCTATTTAACACTTCCTCGAGCCATTCTTTAAAGCTACTCCATCTATAAATTGATAGTTGTATCACAAACAATTTACTGTTATTTAGACAACAAAAATAGCAACAAATTCACCATAATAAATTATAAAAGGAGGAAGTTTCATAAACTAGAAAACAACATTTACCGCCGCCCACTGTGTGACGTTGTTGAACCAGGGAATCCGTGTGTCCACCACGACAAACTAATCAGTGCTGACGCCTAACACACAGACTTCACCCACAAAGTGCAAAACCCAGAGATCACGGTTTACCAACCGTGACATTCGTGTTCATTTCACGCATTTCTGAGATCAGGTTGGATTATGCAGTCTGTACACGCACGGGAGCATGACTTGACGCGCTACATTGCAGAAAATGTGTGGAAAGCACTTTCGACTTTAAATGTATTTTACATTTAAATTAATTTAAATTTTAAATCAATTTAAATCTAAATTTTATCAATTTAGCAGACGCTTTTATCCAAAGCGACTTACATTGCATTCAGGCTAACAATTTTTTCCTAAAATGTGTTCCCTGGGATTCGAACCCCCAACCTTGCGCTTGGTAAAGCAATGCTCTACCACTTGAGCTACAGAATTTAATAATATGAGGTTGACTCCAGAGATGTTTTGCCACATTTCTTCAATAAAGGATGATTGCTGCGTAGTTTGGGTGTTTCCATTTGCCTGAACTTCTTCAAGTGAGTTTTGGGACAAACCGAAAATCCAGCATTCTCCTTTACAACTGATACTGTGACTATTCTTGTTTGTATGTGTTCATTCGCTGGCATTTTCCACATTTCCTTTTTTCTCCCTCCAAATTTGTCCATTCGGATGCTCCATTTGATGACTATATGAATTGAATTCTGCCAGAGTTAGGCGCTTGTATGTGTTCGTTAAATGCGGAACGTTATGTGATCTGCTCATGTCTGAAAATAATATATGAAAAACTAAATAATAAAAAAAAATTAGGCTATAGCTTATATTTCTTTAATACATTTTTAAATTATTGTAAAAAAAATGTAATTGTAAAACTTTTTTTTTATTTCTTTTATTGTGTTCAGCATGGTGGGCCGCATTTGAATTTGTGACGGGTTGAGAACCACTGGTGTTAAGCATATTTGAAAAAGTAAAAGTGGCAAAGCCATGTTATAGTCTACGCAGTTACGTCATTGAAACGTGCATGCCCCGCGCACTGTGTATGAGCATGCGCACAATAAAGTGTCGATGCTGTGAGTTCAAGAGACAATGGTGGTCTATCTGATTTTTCTCCCGTGAGTAAGTTAATCACTTTGGTGACTGTGACACACGAGTGACTGCTGCAGAGATGTCCAACGCTACTACTGGTCTTGCGCATAAGCTGCCGTCTTGTTTCTGGCAAAGCTTAATTTTTCTCATCTAAAATAGATATGATGCCGGCTTTAAGGTTGGCTTTCAGTTGTCCGTCCTCATCCGATTGGGCCAATGATTCCTCTTTAATGAGACGCAGCACAGGGAGAAGAGATGAAGCGGTTATGCTGATCTGTGATGTGACTGTCTCGTGGCACTCAGCATTGTAGCTGCGTTCAGTTTTTAATTATAGTGTATGCTTTCTTTTAAACTAAATTATTATAATTATTATTTTTTACTTAACTCAAATAAATATTTTAAGAATAAACAAATACTTAAAAAAACAAATTCAAACAACGGTGGGGACGGTGTCATGGTGGGAAAGTGATGTAACTGGTGTCGCGGCTTAAAACCGTTTACACCGTCAACACCGTCTATTGCGGCAAGCCTAGCGTGCAGCACAGCAGAAATAGGCTCGGTACGTAAACGATCGCTGCACTGCTGCAGAGGCACCACTCCTGGAACGCACTGACGGACCTCAACCGCATGCAGTGTGAACGCTGGAAAAATACACAATGTGATACAGTGTTAAGTGCTGTGAATCCTGCCCCTGACAAGCATCAAAAGGCCAGTCATCACCGGATGACAGGTTTTGACCCAGTTAAACTGTGAAAGGGACTTCTCAACCATGAACAGGGTAATGCAAACTTTTCACAATAGGATTTGCTGCTTTTAGCTATATGTTAAGCTATCACATTTAACAGTTAATGCATTTGGAGGTCAAGACAAACATCTGCAATAGGCTGCAAGAAGACCATCTTGCAGCATGCATGCGATCTCAATAAATGGGCCAGACATATCAAGAGGCTCTGGAAATGTTCTTCCAGAAGCCCAGAAAGATAAACTGCAGTGACAAAAGCTGCACACTTTGTGATTAAATTACATGTTTAGTTTAATGTACAGTTCAAATAATTGTTCAGTTAATATATTCAATGCTGCCATTAAAAGAAACAAATGAACACCATGATTCCTTTAAGAAAGCAACTCATACAGGTTTGTACCAGTTTTTCACAAAAGCGCATATGTGTGTGTGTGTGTGTGTTGATGTCTTCCTGTCATTCTTCTGATTCTGAAGTCTCTTCCTGAAAAAAAAAACAGGAAGCAGGTTTCA
This sequence comes from Carassius carassius, assembly GCF_963082965.1. Taxonomy (NCBI): domain Eukaryota; kingdom Metazoa; phylum Chordata; class Actinopteri; order Cypriniformes; family Cyprinidae; genus Carassius; species Carassius carassius. Next base: position 27,393,092 of record NC_081776.1, read on the forward strand.
CTTGTTATACAGCAGTGAAAGAAATTTCAGAGCTGCTGTTCAACACAAAGGTTCAGAGGAAATAGAAATATTGTTTGAGGTGAGTGTTTGATCTTTTAGTTATTTTCATGTATGAGTGCAATCTTATGATATATCATTGGTCACTATGAGCTGAGAGTGCAATTGTGCTGAAGTCATTTCGATAGTTTTAATTAAAGCTCTAGATGTTTTGATCAAGTCAGTGAATCATGGAGAAGCTGCGCATTCTCATATTGTCACACCGAGTGAAATCACTGTTTCTCTCAGTTTACCATGTTTGTTAGTGAGTCTATGATTTCAGTATTTCTCATCATGCACTCTTTACTCTGGGACTTATTCAGATATTTCCTGCTTCGTAATTTTGTAATAACTCTTTTCTCTAGTTTCCCCCAATTGCCAGAACTGTTATATCTTATCTGTTATATAACATGAAAATACGCTGAGACGAATGCGGTGTCAACTCACTTCTAATTGTCAAAAAAAATAGTGTAATAAATAATATATTTTTTTTTGCAAATACAAATTACAAGCATACCTAGGGTGAGAAGTAGGGTCACGGAGGAACACCTCCTCAGCCTCCTGCCAGGATAATGCCTGCAGCTCACATAGGCCATGAATGATGGCCGGTCCATAAACATAAGTTGGGACGTTTTTTTAATTTTAATAAAATGAAAACTAAAGGAATTTCAAATCACATGAGCCAATATTTTATTCACAATAGAACATAGATAACGTAGCAAATGTTTAAACTGAGAAATTTAACACTTTTATCCACTTAATTAGCTCATTTAAAATTTAATGCCTGCTACAGGTCTCAAAAAAGTTGGCACAGGGGCAACAAATGGCTAAAAAAGCAAGCAGTTTTGAAAAGATTCAGCTGGGAGAACATCTAGTTAATTGATATCAGGTCTGTAACATGATTAGCTATAAAAGCTTTGTCTTAGAGAAGCAGAGTCTCTCAGAAGTAAAGACGGGCAGAGGCTCTCCAATCTGTGAAAGACTGCGTAAAAAAATTGTGGAAAACTTTAAAAACAATGTTCCTCAACGTCAAATTGCAAAGGCTTTGCAAATCTCATCATCTACAGTGCATAACATCATCAAAAGATTCAGAGAAACTGGAGAAATCTCTGTGCGTAAGGGACATGGCCGGAGACCTTTATTGGATGCCCGTGGTCTTCGGGCTCTCAGACGACACTGCATCACTCATCGGCATGATTGTGTCAATGACATTACTAAATGGGCCCAGGAATACTTTCAGAAACCACTGTCGGTAAACACAATCCGCCGTGCCATCAGCAGATGCCAACTAAAGCTCTATCATGCAAAAAGGAAGCCATATGTGAACATGGTCCAGAAGCGCCGTCGTGTCCTGTGGACCAAGGCTCATTTAAAATGGACTATTTCAAAGTGGAATAGTGTTTTATGGTCAGACGAGTCCAAATTTGACATTCTTGTTGGAAATCACGGACGCCGTGTCCTCCGGGCTAAAGAGGAGGGAGACCTTCCAGCATGTTATCAGCGTTCAGTTCAAAAGCCAGCATCTCTGATGGTATGGGGGTGCATAAGTGCATACGGTATGGGCAGCTTGCATGTTTTGGAAGGCTCTGTGAATGCTGAAAGGTATATAAAGGTTTTAGAGCAACATATGCTTCCCTCCAAACAATGTCTATTTCAGGGAAGGCCTTGTTTATTTCAGCAGGACAATGCAAAACCACATACTGCAGCTATAACAACAGCATGGCTTCGTCGTAGAAGAGTCCGGGTGCTAACCTGGCCTGCCTGCAGTCCAGATCTTTCACCTATAGAGAACATTTGGCGCATCATTAAACGAAAAATACGTCAAAGACGACCACGAACTCTTCAGCAGCTGGAAATCTATATGAGGCAAGAATGGGACCAAATTCCAACAGCAAAACTCCAGCAACTCATAGCCTCAATGCCCAGACGTCTTCAAACTGTTTTGAAAAGAAAAGGAGATGCTACACCATGGTAAACATGCCCCGTCCCAACTATTTTGAGACCTGTAGCAGAAATCAAAATTTAAATGAGCTCATTTTGTGCATAAAATTGTAAACTTTCTCAGTTTAAACATTTGCTATGTTATCTATGTTCTATTGTGAATAAAATAATTATTGGCTATAAATAAAATATTGGCTCATGTGATTTGAAAGTCTTTTAGTTTTCATTTTATTAAAATTTAAAAAACGTCCCAACTTTTCCGGAATTCGGGTTGTAATTAGCACAGACTACGCCACCCCGTTTCTGTGAACGGGGAAATTTATACCTAAAATATAGCACACAAGTTCATTACCACTGAATACAAGAGACGTGGATATAACTACAAAAATGTTTTTATTTCACAATAATAATTAAAATGTAAAAAACTGTTGACCAAACAAAAATAAAAAATAAAAAATATAAAAAATAAACAAGAAACCTTCCGGCTGAGGCTTACCAGTAGGGCAGCTAGCTGAACAGTGAGTATCCTAAGACACACCACTCACCCAACTATGCCCCGCTCAAACACCACACACACTCTAAGTGAGGGAGACGCAGATCTCAAATGGCAAACACTCTGAGAGAAACACCACCACCACAGGACCAAGACACCTCACTGGGGGCCATCAGCACCTGAAATAAACAAAAAGAGAGAAAACAATTAGTTCAACTCACATTCAAGTTCAAACCATGGAGGGGAACAGCAATGGACAATTTACAGGCCACAGGGGTCAGACAGAGAGATGTAAATACTCAACTAGGTTTGTCCCAAAAGCTCATGAGCCTAGACATGCCATGGAGCAGCAAGAGGTTAAAGAGAAGAACAAAACCAGAAAATAATAAAGCAAACAATACAAGTGAAAATAGCTTCGAATTAAAATCACACGAGATACAAGATACAAGTTAAAGAACAAAAAAAACTCAAAGCTGAAGAACTCCGCTAACAAAACTTAAGTCAACATTAAACAAAAACTCGCTGCTGGTGACAATATAACAACTGGTGGGGCTAAGCAGGCACCGTTAACGGTACATCTCTTTAAATGACGGCTCAGACTAGCCACCCTTCACCTACAACACCAGCATGAGCGTGAAAAACAAAAAGCAAACAAAGCAATAATCAAATACAAAAAAAACTGTCACAGTCATAAAAATAGCAGCAGAACAAACAGTGCAGTCTTAACGCTGTCTAAGGAGAGTTTTACCCTTCTGTCCACAGCAACGAAGTGTTCAAGAGCAGCTGCACTAAAATGGACAAAAGTTAATAAAATCAGTTAACGACACCACCCCAATAATGCTCACCGAACTAGATGTACATACCCAGAAGTAGATCGCTAAACACACTGGTTCAGTTACTCACAGCTTTATCCGTAATCGATGAATGGCAAATATGCAGGCGTTATAGAGCACACACACACTGCAATACGATCAGAGCACGTTATCACGCTTCACACCGTAAACATTAAGCCATAGGAGTTACATACCTGGAGCGAAGGACAGCCTGTACCCAACAGCAACGTCGTACCAATCGTGACCATAACCTGGCTCCCGCGAGCTGCGCGCACACACACCAATGATTGTACGATGCGTACCCAGGTGACAAACTATGCCTTAAATACACCCGGAGCACTTGTCATTCAGGTGAAAACCACATTTAATAGGGCGGTACCTAGACTGCCCTACCACACATTGCATATATGGCAATAATGGGAACAATCCAATTGACAAACATGTTCGGGCCTACCTCAGGAAAAAGAAAACTACAAATGAACTCCACTTCATCTGTGAAGTTCAGTTGAGTTTTAGAATTATGCAGCAGAGCTTTGAGGTGTTCAAAAAGAATGGCACACTGCTGCTCACTGACCATGTATACTGGTACACGTGGCTTTAAGGGGAACCACTTTGATGGTTTCCCATTGAGAACATCCTGCGGTGCAAACAAAAAGTGGTGTTTTATTTATACACAAGCCATCAATGAATAATTGGCATAACCATTAAAAATATAGCTAAGAGCATATTGGATAATCAATTGACAATGTTGAAGTTGACAATGATCACAGCCCTGGGTGAGTCATTTAGGAATGCTAATCTTTAAATGGTTAAATGACGAGTCCAAATTTGACATTCTTGTTGGAAATCACGTTCGCCGTGTCCTCCGGGCTAAAGAGGAGGGAGACCTTCCAGCATGTTATCAGCGTTCAGTTCAAAAGCCAGCATCTCTGATGGTATGGGGGTGCATAAGTGCATACGGTATGGGCAGCTTGCATGTTTTGGAAGGCTCTGTGAATGCTGAAAGGTATATAAAGGTTTTAGAGCAACATATGCTTCCCTCCAAACAACGTCTATTTCAGGGAAGGCCTTGTTTATTTCAGCAGGACAATGCAAAACCACATACTGCAGCTATAACAACAGCATGGCTTCGTCGTAGAAGAGTCCGGGTGCTAACCTGGCCTGTCTGCAGTCCAGATCTTTCACCTATAGAGAACATTTGGCGCATCATTAAACGAAAAATACGTCAAAGACGACCACGAACTCTTCAGCAGCTGGAAATCTATATGAGGCAAGAATTGGGACCAAATTCTAATCTTTAAATGGTGAAAAAGGACCATTTCAGTACCACTAAATGCTGCTCTGTTCACTCTGAAGTCACAATGCAGTCCACCAGTGCTTCTTCGGTTCTTGTCCAATCTTAGACTGCTTGGACGTGCTGTGGGACATCATGTGTGGTGCTTCTGCTTATTTTTAGCCTATACAGAGGTTGAGTTTTGCCTCTAATAAGCATTTTGCCTCCTTTCCAGAAGGCAAGCCTGTGCCCATAGCTCGCAAACAATATATTTTTTTATAGGAATAATTAAACTCATATATGGAACCTCTGAATAATATTTTAACAAAATGAACAATACTTTTTGACATAAGCGTCAATCTGAAATCGTTCCATTAGCACAAAACACCACCATTTTCTAATCATGGTCATGTCAACCTGAAAGAAATGCCCAGTTAAAGGTCATACTGTTTTCTACTTTTACCAAATAAAGTAAAATAATTACTCCGGGATTAATTAATTCAATTTATAGTTTTAGGAGAAAATGTCTGATAATTAAAAAAAGGTAAAACGGTAAATCTGATTAAATAATTAATGATGGCATTCTTTGATATTAACACACTGTGACGAGTTGGGCGGGGCCGAGAGCTGTGGGAACGGAGCGAGGCCGGTGGAGTGATTGGAAATGAGCAACACCTGCTCGACCCACTGGTCTCGAGTCCCACGGAAGAGATTGGAAGGATACAAAAGAGGAGCGACGACAGTGAAGGACGAGAGAGGACCAGGCCTGGGCTTTATTTTGTGTTTGGTTTTTGTTTGTGCGCGGCAGTCGTCCGTGAGGGGCTGTCGCTCTGTTTTGTGTTTATTTTGTTATTAAAGTTTCATTTTAGTGTCCGCCGGTTCCCGCCTCCTTCCTTCCCGTGAATATGAAGTTTGTAAATTGTTACACTCCCGGGTTTCGGCACCAATGTAACAATATACACTTCATAATCACTGGAGGGAAGGAGGCGGGAACCGGCGGACACTAAAATGAAACTTTAATTACAAAACAAACACACACAACATACACTTTAATAACAAAATAAACACAAAACAGTGCGACAGCCCCACATGGACGACTGCTGCGCACAAACAAAACCAAACACAAAATAAATCCCAGACCTGGTCCTCTCTCGTCCTTCACTGTAGTCACTCCTCTTTTGTATCCTTCCGATCTCCTTCGTGGGACTCGAGACCGGCTGGTCGAGCAGGTGTCGCTCATTTCCAATCACTCCAACCGGCCTCGCTCCGTTCCCACGGCTCTCGGCCCTGCCCCACTCGTCACACACTTAATGTATTTAATTGGTCTACTTTAATGTCAACTAATTTTAATCAAATTTTTACAATGGCTTGTCTATAAAAATTCCAAGGTTAAAGGCTAACGTTAGCTATCAAAATATTTTCGGGGGGAAAAAGGCGAAAAAACACATTTACGGCTCAAATTTTGTTACAAACTTTCTTTACAAATATTAAATAGACTATTCATATGTTGGTGTATCGATGAGCTACAAATTAGTTTGATTAAAAAAGAAATCATTGAATAAAATTGACGATACTCACGTTTTGGTTCTTCACGTGTTTATCCGATCCAATTTGATAGGAGGTGCTGTCTCGAAAAACGAGGGGACTGAGAATGCGGGACTCTGGGTGCCGCGACTGTAGATGCAGCAGGCTCCGAGTCTGCAGCTTCATAATATTGTCTAATGTTGTAATCAAGTCCTCCTGGGAAGTTCATACTTACTAGTAAAAAAGTCCTAATTACGACGTCGGGCGCGTTCAAGTCAGTTTAGTCGGCACAAGATGCCAGTGTACCTTCTTTTAATAAATTACAAGAAAATACAACAGGGTTTGTTTACTCTGCTTATAGAAAATGAATAGCAAAGAATTTGCATCAGGTGTGTTTTGCGTTTTTTATTTTTTTAAATAATTTATGAAGCCACTTTAATTTGTATCGCATAAAAACGTATTAATGGTAATTGTTAATTGTAATATTGCAATCCTGTCTATCAGTTTCAACTAAAAAATGCCATCAACAACAGACGTTGCATCCATCAATCCATCGATTCTGTCATGTTTCTCATTGACACGCCCCCAACTCGGAAACTCGGATCTTAAAGAAAATTCAGTTTCCCACTTGTAATTACGACTTTGTGGTGGCGTTCATGTGCGTTTAACTCGTAAATATGATGTATTCGACATGACTTGAACACACCATAATTTACTTAGAACTCTGAAGTCTTTTTCTTCATTGATAACATAACATACACAATCTTGAGCACCTCATAGTGTGCTGAAACATTAAGTGCATGCATCAAATTTTCCTCCCCACTCAGTGTTGTTGTAATCATTTCAGTAAAAATGTTACATACACTTAACATAGACAAAGATGAATCTCTTTCTTTTCCTTTTTGTATGTCCACATATACATAAACATAAGTGCACATAGATTTGCCTGTATAATGTAACACAGTACTACCAAAATATAGAACAACTATGATTAACTATGATTAAACACTAGAATCTTAAACAATAGAATCATTCAATGAACTGTGTTGTGCTTATTCTTTAAATTAAACTCAGCACCATGACTATTAACATGCAAATAATGGAATTGGTTTATACCATCAAGGTAAGCCTTATGGACTAAACCGTACTGGGGGCTTCATGTTAAGTTCAGGATAGCCCTTAGTCTCTTTGTGTGGAGTACGTAACACAATACCACAACTGAGGTGCCCTTGAGCAAGGCACCAAACCCCCAACTGCTCCCCGGACGCCGCAGCATAAATGGCCTCCCACTGCTCCGGGTGTGTGTTCACGGTTTGTGTGTGTTCACTGCTGTGTGTGTGCACTTTGGATGAGTTAAATGCAGAGCACAAATTCTGAGTATGGGTCACCATACTTGGCTGTATGTCACGTCACTTTTCACTTTCAGTAACACCACCTCATTGTCCCTAGTTGCTGAATCTTCCGATTGTGGTAATCCTGTTGGAATTTGATCAAGACTTGGACATGATGTCTCTCCTGAAAACGGATGTTCACACTAATTTGTCAGATCCTCAGGGACTTCAATGGTCTCTGGACCTATCTCATCTCCATTGTCGTAATCATCCTGATGTGCCAAAATCTGATCAACATGATGCATCCAGTGAGCTGAAAGTCCAACATTGACAGTGTATGATACTTGGCCAGTCTTTGCTGACACCACTCCAGGCTTCCACTTCCCTCCTCGCCGATAATCACAAACTGAAACCTTGTCACACACTGAAAATGTTCTTTCTTTCACATGAACTTGCTGTCGCTGGCACAGTTTGCCTTGAGCTTTTTCGACCACATAGGCAACATTGGGCTTCAGCAGATCAAAGCGAGATTGCAATCTACAATGTAGAAACAATATAGCAGGGGACTCCTTTGTGGTGGCATGCGGGGTGTTTCGGTATGCTAGTAGAAAGGTGTCCTACCTTTGTTGAATAGAAGTTGATCCTGTTGAACAACGTAAAGCCCGCTTTACTGTCTGAACCATGTGCTCTGCCAAGCCATTCATAGCTGGGTGAAAAGGTGCAGAACGTGTGTGTCACTCCATTGGCCTTGGGAAATGTCTGGAACTCCTCGGAGGTGAACCTAGGTCCTTTATCACTAATAAGAACTTCTGGTAGTTCATAACAACTGAACAGTGTCCTCAGCACCTAATTTGTCTTAGCAGATGTAGATGAATTCATCATACACACCTCGGGCCACTTGGAGTGAGCATCTACTACCACCAGATACATGTGTCCTTCAAATGGACCTGCAAAGTCCACATGTATGCATTGCCACGGTGACACTGGCCATTTCCATGGGTGTAAGGGTGAGGGTCCAGGAGCTCTTTGTGTCTGCTAGCATGTCTGACAGGTTTTCGCCAACTGTTAACAATTTAAATGTCAATTCCAGGCCACCAGACATAACTATGTGCAACCGCCTTCATCCTTACAACACCTTGAGGCAACCTTGCTGCATAGTCAGTTCATCCTTCCTGGACACACATGGTGCAAGCACATTATTTGAATCCTCAGTTGCCACCATCTCCATTACTTATGACTAGACTTGTGCCGGTATTCGGTAATGCGATATATCATGGTAATGAATATGCATGATATCGTTATTGTAGGCACTTATAAATACCGCAAATAATTATATATAACAAATTATTCATAATTTGGAATGCATTTAAAGAATACTATTCCCATCAACTGGTCAAAATGCACAACGCTGTATGGTGCTTGAAAGACACATGTGTGTTTTGATGTAAACAAGCATGCATGAGAAGCACATGGAAGAACACGCGAGAGACGCACTGAATGAAAGCACATTCACTCTCTGACAGCAGATGGCGCTAAACTGCAGACAATGCAGTCCTTACCCTGGAAACCCCATAAATAAACCAGCTGCACTACTTTCTAAAACATATTTAATTTTAAATAGCCATTCAGATTTGTGTATTTGCTATGATGTTAATCACAGTGCCAAATACTTAAGTATTAAGACTTAATAGGCTATTTTAGGCATGTTAGGAGAAAATTGTTTTGGATAAAAGCATCTGCTAAATGGATAAATTTAATTTAATTTTAATCTGGACTACAACATGCCATAGATATAGTTTGAAAGTGTTTAGATTTTTTATTGTTAATTCACACTTTACATCAGGGCTTCGTTTTTAACATTAGTTAATTCATTGGTTAACATAAACTGCCAATGAAAAATTTATCTGAACATTGATTAATCTTAGGTATTCCAATATTTAATAACACGTTGTTAAAATGTAAAGTTGCAACTGTATTATTTAATGAGCTAACATGATCTAAGACATTTTTTAACAAAGATTAATAACTTCTGTAGCAAATGTAGCTATTGCTCATTGTGAATGTTAATGGTTAACTAATGAGATTGTAAAGTGATACCTATTGGTCTTTATAGTTCTTTTGCACTTTAATCTGGGAAAAAATGTAAACTTCAAATATTTTTCTGCATTGCTTTATTTTATTTAAATGTTCAGTAATTTTTGTTATTAGAAAAAAGTAATTTAACCTAGTATACTATATTATACTATATTTTGAGCACTTTTTAAAACTAAATTTCAATACCATGATAATACCGTTTACCACGATAAAAGCATGAGCAATTAATCGCAACAGGAAAATTTGATACCGGCATGTCCCTACTTGTGACATAATGGGATCAGCCCTTGTCTCTTTACAGATGTCTGTACATAGTACTGGTAGAACATCCAGCTGTTTTATTTTAAGTGACTCCACCGTGTCTAACTTAACTTGATGTGTGGCTGGCAGCGGTAATCTTGATAACCCATCCGCATTGCAGTGGTGTGCACCGTCTCTGTACTGTATATCGTAATCATAGGCTGCCAACAACAAAGCCCAGCGTTGCAACCGAGCTGCAGCCATAAATGGAATAGCTTTTGTTGGACTAAAGATGGTTGTCAATGGACCGTGATCTGTAAACAATGTAAACTTCTGCCCATACAGATATTGGTAAAATTTCCAAACTCCAAAAATAATACCAAGTGCCTCGCTTTCAATTTGAGCATAATTTTGCTCTGCTTTACTCAATGTTCTTGAGGCAAAAGCAATTGCTTTTTCCTGTCTCTCTGGGAGGATGTGCGAGATGACAGCACCAACACGGTATGGTGATGTGTCACAGGCCAATCTGATTGGTAACTGTGGGTTGTAGTGTGTCAAAACACTCTGTGACAGTAACAAGTCTTTCGCCTTATCGAATGCATCTTCACACTCCTGAGACCACAACCACTGTTTTTCTTTGTACAGAAGAGCATTAAGAGGGGCTAACACTGATGCCAGATTAGGAATAAATCAGCTGTAATCATTTAAAAGTCCCAGAAATAAACAAAGTTGTGTAATGTTCTTTGGTGCAGGTGCATCCATGATTGCCCTGACCTTTTCAGGTGACTTATGATATCAATGATATGCCCCAAGTACTCCAGTGAGTCTTTAAAAAACTTCTCACGCTGGACACATAACCCAAATTCACATCCACATTTTTGAGATGTTGCTCATCATCTGACCCAGTCACTGGGTATATCGTTTAGGTAGCAGTGCACGTTAGGGAGGCCTTGTAAAATCTGATCCATTGCCCTTTGAAAAATTGCTGGCGCGATGCAATCCCAAAGGGAAACTTTGGCTGGCCCCCTGCTAGTGATGCAAATAAACCCTCTATTCGCGGAATGGGGTAATGCTCCACACAGAAAGCAGGATTCACTGTTACCTTAAAATCTCCACAAATCCTTACATCCCCATTCCTTTTTACAACAGGCACAATAGGTGTGGCCCAATCACTGCATGTCACAGGTGAGATGGCCCCCAGCTCCAATAGTCGATTTATCTCAGCCTCCAATTTTGGCTTCAAAGCGTAGGGGACATTGCGGCCTGAGGGACACTGTGGCTTCAATACCTTTTAACAAGCCCAATCCTTTCCTGAAAACATTTTTGTGTTTAGATAGCACTGTCTCAAGTGCATCCTTTTACACACTCTTAATTTCACCCCAGTTCAACCTGATTTTCTTAAGCCACTCTCTGCCGAATAGAGGTGGGGCGCTTCCTTCCACCACATAAAGTGGTAATTTAGCTTTTTGTTTGTTCATTTTCACTTTTCACTTTAATGACCCCTACTGGAGACACCAATTCTCCTGTATATGTTTTCAGGATCACATCTGTTGTGCACAGCAGTTTTTGAGCTAATTGTTCATTGTAAAGTTCTCTTGAAATTAGAGAGACAACCGCTCCCGTGTCTAATTCCATTTCCATAATTTCTCCTTCTACCTTTGGTTTAAGACGAATGTGTGACAATTTCTCCTTTTTAGTCATCACATGTAGTGCAAGCTCCGTATCTGTAGTGTCGTCACTAGATGAGTCTTTCACATCCATCTGATGCATTTTCTTTTTCTGCTGGAAATGTTTCAATCTCTTTGACTTGGCCTTAGTACATTCAGTCATGTGTTTCCCTTTAATTCTGCACACTCTGGAAACGTGTCCTTTTTTACCACAATTATGACACTGTTGCTATTTGATATAAGTCTTTTTCATTATGGTTTGTTCTTCCACAACGGTAGCATTTATTTCCTCCGTTTTCTTTAACAGACAGTGCATGCACTTTTAAAGAGCTACTTTACTTTTCCCTCACACCCATTTCCATAGACACTGCAATCTCCACCTCCTTTTGAAACATGAGAGCTGCTTCCATCAATAGCCGCTTCTGTACAGACTCTGTTTTCAGCCCACACACAAAGCGATCACGCAGCGCGTCTTGCAGATGCATCCCAAATTCACAATGTTCACTCAGCTTTTTCAGAACTGTGATACTGTGCTACTGTCTCTGTTTTATGCGGACTACGGTTATGAAACCTAAATCTCTCTGCAATAATGATCGGTTTCAGTGAGAAATGGTCTTTCAAAACAGTCAACAGTCAATGTCATCTTATGACTTCGGCTTATCAGGGGCGATCAAGCTCCGCAGCAGTCCGTATGTAGATGAACCCATTACACTCAGCAACACCGCAACTCATTTCTCATCTGCAATATTGTTTGCAGAAATAAATTGCTGAAACCTTTCTATGTAGGTAGCCCATTGATCAGCCGACTCATCAAAGGCATCCATATGACCGATAAACACAGCCATTTCGTCGGGTGTTGTTCGTCGAGTTCATTACATACATCCAATCAGATAATACAGTAGCCAGACTAATCAGGCGTTTGAAAAAAAAAAATCCTCGTCGCCAATATATCTTATCTGTTATATACCATGAAATACACTGAGACGAATGTGGTGTCAACTCACTTCTAATTTACTTAGAACTCTGAAGTCTTTTTCTTCACTGATAACATAACATACACACAGGAGTAATCTTGAGCACTTCCTAGTGTGCTGAAACATTAAGTGCATACATCACAAGAACAATCCCTGCTTGAGAGTTTATTGTCACCCCCTATAGATGGTAATCTCTTCTATCTATCTCATGTTGCTTTCATCTAGATCAGGGATTGGCAACCTTTTCCGCATGACGTGCCATTTTACATTTTTCTAGTAAACCACTGTGCCAACACCCCCTTCCTATATTTTTTTTTATTTCATTCTGTATTTATACAGTACATAACATTTTTTAAATGATATGATAAAAAACAATAGGCCTATTTGATCTACATGCAAAAAGTTACTAGTAATTTTTTCATAAATGGTTTTTTAAAAGTTTTAAAAAGTTTCTTGAATAACAGATATACAGTGTGATAAGGTGATTTAATTGATGTGTGCACACAAACATCTGAGATTGGAGATCAATTTGCAAAAAGTAACATTCAGAAGCTTATAAACTTGTTGTCAGTGCTGCCACGTCGCTACATTATATTTCTCAACTGTTTTCATGTAACTGAAGCTTCATAAAGAGAGAGACACAGACACAATTTACACATCTCTCTCTCTCTCTCTCTCTCTCTCTCTCTCGCAAGTTTATTTAAAGTGTGTGAATACAGCTGCAAAGTGAATAAACTTTGATCTAGATGAAAGCAACATGAGATAGATAGAAGAGATTGCCATCTATAGGGGGTGACAATAAACTCTCAAGCAGGGATTGTTCTTGTGATGTATGCACTTAATGTTTCAGTGAAGAAAAAGACTTCAGAGTTCTAAGTAAATTAGAAGTGAGTTGACACCACATTCGTCTCAGTGTATTTCATGGTATATAACAGATAAGATATAAAAAGACAGATTTTTTTTCATATACCATGAACGTCACCATCCTGTTGGCTATGTTCCAACGTTAGATGACCAAATGGTATTCAATAAAACTAATTTTAGTAAAGGCAGTGTGCAGAAGTACTGCTTTAAAATAATACCTATCCCCTTAGTTGTAAATGTCCAAGACATATAGGTGTGCAAAGACATTTTAGCAGCCTTATTTGCAATTTGAAATACATGATGTGATCTATTAAAAAAAGTGGACAGATTTTTTTTCAAATGACGAGAGATACTTTTTAACCATCTTTAATGAGTTTTTCAGCAAAATATTAACAAGCTGATAAAACAAAATTCTAATAGTCAAATCTAACTCTCATGTAAACAAAAAATAATAAATAAAAATAATAACATTTATAAAACAAACAAACAAACAAAACCCCCAAGACAAATATTTTTGATCATAAATGAGTAGGGGGAGGGGGTATAAAGTCTCCTAAACTGGAAATAAACACAAATGCCTTACAGTACTCATGCAAAAGTCCGCAATTAGGTTCCACCCCTGTATGCCCTCCACCACCCTTCCTCCCTGGTGCATGTTTGAGATGTTCTGCTGCATGATGCTTTATTGTAGCCTCTGTAGTATGGCGTTATTTCACTGTCTAATATCGAGAGCACATTATTGTAGTGCGAAAGTACATTAATATAATGCGCTAGCGCGAATCTCTCTGCTCGCGCGCGGAATATAATGTGCGGAGCACGAATTCTCTCTGCGGGAACTGTGCGCTCACTCTCAGATACACGTTGCTCTTGTAAGAATTTTCTCTGGGCTCGCTCAGAGAGTATGCCTGCACTTAAAACGTGTTCAGTGCAATCGCGAATCTCTCCTCTTCGCTTAAAGTAAGCGTGTATGTGCTTAGACTGTGTCCCGTGCGTTCGCGCATGGCCAAGTACTCTTCTCTTCGATTTCTTTCTCTTTGCTCTTGGCATAAACGCGGTCAAAACGACAACAACCAATCAGAAATTCTCAGTATTTTTGTCTTGTTTTCCAAATAAAAATGCATAAAGATTCTTAAATAAACATACATTTACTGGAGATACAAAGTTACATGAAACACAAAGACTTGTTTGAAGTGATTTTGTGATTAAAACAAGAAGTTATATCTGAAATTTGGCAAAAAAGTCACCTTAATTTAAAGAGAAGTTTTGAAAACTCAGTGACAAATGTTTGTTATTGTTTTAAGTGTAAACTCATTTAACTTTATTAAATTTTTTAAGACTTCATTTTACATTTGCATCGTAAATTACATTTCTTTATTGAAAGATATTTTCACTGGAAAACAAGACAAAACCCAGAGGAAGTGATTCATTCCTTTCTTAAGGCATTAATTTATGTAAGGGTAAATTAAGACATTTTAAGACTCTAAAACCTGCAGGAATGCTTGTGTGTGGTGTGTTGTTAATGTGTTAAATATTCACCTTTCACACTACAATAATGCGCTCTCGACATTTGACAGGGAAATAACGCCATACTGTAGCTTCTTTGTCCCATTTCATGACTGCCACTGCAAGAGTTGAACAAAAACAAAAATTACAAATATGTAAAGAAAACCAGTGTACATTACAATTGTACATTTAATTGCAGTGTGCATGTTTATTTAGTATTTGAGTGTGAAAACATTAAGATTTGTTTATACTTTTTATAAATCCTCCGGTCAAAAAATCTAATAAAAAAAAACACTATGCAGAGTGCAAATACTGCAAAACAGTAATAACCGTGGAAGGTAGAACAACATCCAATTTATCTCAACAATATGGAAAGAAAACAAAGGGCATGTAGAGGCAACTTATTAATATGTTAAAGTGGGTAAAACCAGTAATATATGCATTATTTGCAGACAAAATTCGTTACTTCTCAGAAAAAAATCATAAATGTACAGTGTATTACTGATTCATTTGTTTTCCCTGAAGATCCTACAGTAAATGTATAACAGGGCTTTAAATTAACATTAACATCCATCAAGCTGGAAAAAATCCAATGTGGCAGTACAGATGTCAAATCACTATGGAGGATGAACACTTAAAAAGTAAAACTTTTGAGTTCAACTCAGTTGGGGAAACACAGGTGAGAGGAACTTGGAACACATGAGAAAGAAACTAGACACACCTGGGAACTAATAAATTAACCAAACACGTGTAGGGGAATTACAGTTAAAACCCAAGGACCAGATATGATGAATGAAGACCAGGAGTTCTATTAATAATAATAATTTTACTTGAAGAAAATAGTTTGCAGTTTCATCAGCAGAAGTCAGCTTCAGTACTCTCAATGGAGTTCGTAGGCCGATCTGCGTACAATTCAAAATCAACAACAGTTAAACCCTGACAGAGGATACTAATTGCGTCAATGCACAAGTCAACAAAATTCTGATTGGTTCCAAAACCTAGATAAACTCTCCAAAGACGTATATCTGATACGCTGGACATTGGTAGTTGATCATTTGTCCTGGGACTGTCTGAGCTTCTCCCTCTACAAACAGATACTAACACACATACACAGAGAACTTATCAGAACTTCAAGGCTGCCTAGTCCTAGCTAGAATTTTATCAGTATGGTTCGTTACTCACACACTATGAAGTCATCATCTTAGAGAGCAGAAATACAGCATAAAACAGGATTCTTTAATATCTCATAAGCGCACGTAAGGTTACAGATTTCACTCTTGCCATAACTTGATTAATAGTCAAACAAGAAATCATGTAATAATATAATTAATATCAATATGAAGGATATGGCAACTTGGCATCCACTCCTTCACACGAGAGACAGAATCTGGGTCACAGGGGCAAAAACACACATAATGAGTCGACCATAAACTTAATTTGGTGATTTGTAATGACCTTATAAAATTGCAGTCTGTAGAAGACTTTAAGGCCTGACACACCAAGCCAACTTCGGCAGCGTCTGGACAACAGCAGCTATCAATAGTATATTGATATATACTATTGATTAAAAGGAGAAACTGAAACAAGAATATACGATATACGCAGATATACGAAACAAAAGCAAAGCAGCGCTTGCTTACCATTTTGACTACCACTTATGCTGATTACTTTCTTTTTAAGCAGCTCATGTTCTTATGAAAATATTTGCATATTGGAATTCAGCAT
Organism: Carassius carassius; assembly: GCF_963082965.1. Taxonomy (NCBI): domain Eukaryota; kingdom Metazoa; phylum Chordata; class Actinopteri; order Cypriniformes; family Cyprinidae; genus Carassius; species Carassius carassius. Next base: position 27,409,590 of record NC_081776.1, read on the forward strand.
TCACGTAACATTAGAACAGTCCAATCAGTTTACTCTCTCACCGATGGTCTTGACGTCGATTCAACATGTCGAATCAAATAATCTACCACTGATGTGAGCACACCAAACAAACTAGCACAACAAATGCATGCTGATGGCCCAATGGCAGAATGTCGGCTTGGCTTTAGGCTACAAGCAGGTGTTTTTTTTAAGGGTTGGAGCTAAATTCTGCAGGACCGCTCTATAAACGATGTTGCCTATCCCTAATGTACAATATGCTTTACAGTTAGCAATTTTTGAAAAAGTTTGTTCAATTGACTTGGACTCTTTCTTTGTCATGAATCCCATGCCTGCCCTTCCATTCGCTAAAAATCACTCGCTCATTTTGCACCACACCACTGTTGCACTTCACACCGGACTACATTTCCCATCATCCAATGCACTGATTACAAACACAGCTGCAACCAATCAAACACTCTACATAAGCCATGGACTTCCTCTTTCTCACTGCCGAGTATTGTTTGCACATATTGCTACATTAGTGATAGCAACATTACGGAGCCCGTTTCCCAGTCTTGTATTATTTCTCTAGTTCTAGTCTCGCCTCGCCGTTTAGTGTTGCCTGATTATCAGCCTGCCTTAGATTTCTCTCATCTTGTTGTTTTGACTCTGTTAGCACCTTGCCTGGACTTTGCTCATGTTATCAGAATACACCTCTTGTCAAGCTCTCTGGATATTATTCATCGATTGAAGACCCTCAGACTATTCTTTGCCTTGCCTGTGTTGTACCTGTCACTTTATCTGACCATTGCTGGTATCATGACCACGCCTTTTGAAATAAAGCCTTTCACATCGATCCGCACGTCTCATGTTCTGATCATTCCGTAACATTCTGTCTTGAGTTCAACTCAGATTTTTTTACTTGTCTCCAATGTTTAATTTTTAATGTTTTTTTCCTGCTGAACACAACTATTCTCTATTGTGTGAACATTTTGCCCACCTGAATAAAATCGTTCTAAATAACATACCAGTACAGTGCACACAAACACAAAAAAGTGTGTAACTTTTAATGTGGTACTTATATTTGACCCTTGATGTAACTAAATGATGCACATTTAAGGTTAACTGAGAAAACATTTTTAAACTGCTGTGTTTCTTGTAGCAATTTAGCTCAAATAAAGGTTATAAATTAATAATTAATCATGGATATGATCAAGTATCGCATACATAAGTTAAATTGCCCAAAAAGGGAACACATAGCCAATGTATTTGTGTCTGTATATGGATAATGTAAAATGACCATGCAGAGAGAATACTTTATAAACCGAACTCTGTTTATTAGCTTTCATTCACAGGTAGCCTAGCATGATATTCACCCCAGCCGGTCTCTGCGCAGGCGCAGTATAGTCACCAGTATGGTGGCCACAGAGGCACATTAAACTGCTAGCGAGCATTGGGTGAATGCTCCACAGATAATTAACTAGAATGGATTATAATACTTTATCAATACAGATAGGCTTAAATAGATCAATTGTATGTATGTGAATAATTAATTACAACAAATTATAATTAACCATTAAAATACCAATAGTATAGAATATATCAACTGTCAAGATAACCCTTTTAACAGAGTTAATTTCGTTATCGAATAATCTGTTTGTCCAGTGAACTGACAGTAAGATCTGCTTATCAACTCTCGAGAAAAAATATCCTTCTTATAGATTCTCATTAAAGGCTATTCTACTGGCCATAAAAAATAACTTTCCTGTTCTATAAGAGTACTATGTAGAGTAGCAACAAATTGTAAAGCTTGTAGCTTAGATCCAACATTTAAGGGACTTCATCGGGTGAGCAATAGACAGAGGCAATCAAGTGTATAATGAGTTTTAATAAATGAAACTATAAAAACATATGACTACATTTAAAAAAGAAATACATATAACAGAGTAGTGACAGGAAATAATGAAAGGGAAAGTATAAAGAAAGTGCGAGAATGAATGAGAGAGGTCACAGAATGGCAAATCACAAAGTTAAACCTTTGAGAGCCAGCACCGAATCAAATCACCCTAAGCAGGGGCAAACGATCTTAAACGCATTTAAAGCTTGATAGAAATAATAGTTGCATAGTTCTCTTGTGTTGCTGAGGAAGAAGGACTGTGTGTGTCAGTCCTTCATGAGCTTAAAGGGTTCCCTCGGTTCTTCCGGAGCGAGTGTCATCGTGGCAAGTTTAAAAAAAAGTGAAGTGAAGTGACATTCGGCCAAGTATGGTGACCCATACTCAGAATTTGTGCTCTGCATTTAACCCATCCGAAGTGCACACACACAGAGCAGTGAACACACACACACACACTGTGAACACACACCCGGAGCAGTGGGCAGCCATTTATGCTGCGGCGCCCGGGGAGCAGTTGGGGGTTCGGTGCCTTGCTCAAGGGCACCTAAGTCGTGGTATTGAGGGTGGAGAGAGAACTGCACATGCACTCCCCCCACCCACAATTCCTGCCTGCCCGGGACTCGAACTCACAACCTTTCGATTGGGAGTCCGATTCTCTAACCACCAGGCCACGACTTCCCCACCAGGCCACGACTTCCGTTTACATGTCCACTTGAAAGTAGAGTTGCCAGAGAATTCAAGCTAAGTTCATTTCACTCGTAGATGGAAATTAACCGAAGAAAAGACTGGAACAAAACTAACTAAAAACATTAACAAAAGACAAAGACTAAAAAGACATACTAAGACATTACAAAAGACTAAGAACCAAAAGACCAGAGGGAAGCCGCTGGTCACTTCTTTTAAGGAAATGTTACCTCATACCTTCCTTGGATGAACTGACCAATCACCTTAGAGATCTGTGAGCGGGAAAGAGTTTCTTTGTCTTCTTTGGCACCGAATTTGCATGTTTTAGGATTATTCATATCTACTCCACAAAGATGGTACACATAGAATGATACATTTTATTGTAACATACTATAGATAAATAGTTACGGCAAACTGAGAGGTTTAATTAGGTACCAAGAAAGATATGCAAGAAAGATAGATACATAAAGATAAATTTTTATGCTTGAATATAGGCACTTAGAGGTCAACTAACACGATTAGAAAATCATAACTATGCTAATATTAGCTGGGAAACATACAAACACACAGGAATATATCGTATACATTTGGAATGGCTTATATTCTGAGTTAAATGCAAGAAGGTTTGAGTGTATGTGTGTGTGTGTGTGTGTGTGTGTGTGTGTGTGTGTGTGTGTGTGTGAGCGGCATGTGAAGGTCTCTTTCTCTGCATGCTTGGGCCATTGAAGCTGATTAAGATCTCTTTGAAGCTTATGAGTCTGAGCTAGGAATGTAGAGGTGTTCCTGGTGATGCTAAAAAAGGCCCCTAAAGGTGTCGATGGCACAGTTTGATGCAGACTCATTGGCTCTAAACTGTGATTTACATGAGGTCAGTCAGTATATTAAAAAAATCTTTCTGAATATTAGAATGAATGTGTTATGGGGAAGTCATGGTCTAGTGGTTAGAGAGTTTGACTCCTAACCGTAGGGTTGTGGGTTCGAATCAAAGTGGGTCGACATGAAGTGGGATGGCGCTACCCAGAGAGTAGGCGAGGTGGGTTTGCAGATGTTCAGCCGGTGTGGTATTGGCCGGAAGCAAGCACAGTTTACACAATGCTCAAGGGTATCAGATACAGTGGAATTCTACCCATGGCTAAACTGTTGATGGAGGAACTCACATCCCGCAGCATGTCATCAGGGCTGTGATCAGCTGAGTCTGGGCAAAATCTTTGGAGGTGACCATAGATTGCCGTGTAGTGTGCCAGTTTTAGCGAGGGCATCAGTTTGGTCATTCAGGTCCTTGTCAAGGCCTGGTAGCTTAGAGTGTCCTTTCACCTTCTTCCAGTAGACGATCATGTTGTGTGTTCTTGTGATGTTATCACATTCTTGGAACAGTTGTTGATGTTTTACTGGCTTGTTTTCGCAGTCTTGAAGCCATTTTGCTTCCAGCCCGGAACATGGCATGTGAAACTGAGTCTGGCATAGTTAGTGTCAGAGTCTGTGCAGATGAGGAGTTCTCTGAAGTTATAGGCTGATGCGATTTGCAGAGTTATTAGAATGGCTGCTACCTCAGCGTATTGTGATGACTGGGGACCCAACTTGAAGTGTTGTGGTGGGCGAGGCTGGTCATTTACCCATCGCACACCCGCACCTGCCTTAAGGATGCCCTCGTGGTTGTAGGAGCATACATCGACGTAGGTTGTGGGCATAACTTGGCACACATTCTCTTCAAAGTACCTGTGACAGGTCAGTTGTTGCTATTGGGGTTCCTCTACATCCACTGTCGCAGCTGGTGTGTTATCAGAGCAGTTTTGGCATGCAGCCAGGCCGTTGCCCAGCGCAGGCTTGTGATTCTGAGCATACTGTGCCTCAACTTTGCGACCCTGGATGGCCATTAACCACGTGGCTCTGCGTGAATTGGTGACCACGCCATCTTGGATGCGTTGGCTGTTGAGAAACATTACGGGCTAGTGGCAAGTCTCTATGATAACCTTTTGTGCTCTAATATAGTTGGAGAATCTCTGGTGGCCCATACAGTGCAGAGCAATGCTTTTTCACAGTCTGAGAATTTGCTCTCTGGTGGAAGAAGTGTCTTGTTGGCATATGCAACCACTCTTTTGTCTTGGTCATGCCTTTGGTATAGGCCAGCACTGAGACATTGGTTGGAGAATCCAGTTTCCAAGTATAACTCCTTTTTTGGGTCGGGGTAAGCCAGACATGGAGCTTTGCATAGGTGCCGTTTCAGTTCATTCATGGCATTTTCTTGAACTTCTGTCCAGACAAATGGGCAGTCCTTTTTCAGCAGAGCTGTTGGAGGCCTTGCAACGTCTGAGTAGTTTTCGATGAACTGCCATGAGTAATTGCATATCCCTAGAAAACTTCGCAGCTCCAAGATGTTAGTGGGAGGCTTTGATTTTTTGAACGACTTGAATACGGCTTGACTGTGGTTCAATACCCCGGGATTCGATGAGTAGGCCAACGTAGTTAACCTTGGTTCGACACCACTGTCCTTTGTGGAGGGCGATCTTGGCGCCGGCAGTGGATAATTGGTTCAAAACATAGTCTATCTCATTCAGGTGGTCGGCCACTGTTATGCTCTTCATGAGAACATGATCTACGTAGATTTGGTTACTTCTCATTCTGGCGTCCGGACATGCTTTGTTCAGGAAGATGTTAAACTTGCAGCAGCGTTCTGGATGAGCTGCAACTGTCTAATGGTCTTCTTGTGAAAAAGGCATGAACAAGTTTCTCTAAGTCTTGGCTGGATACAAAACATCTAATTCTTGCTATGTTTTTTAGATGATAGTATGCTTAATTACTGCTTTGACATCACTACTGAAACTAAGGTCTGTCTCCAGGATAACATCAAGATTCCTGACTTGATTTTTAGTTGTATGACCCATAGACTCAAGGTATGCATTCACATTGAAAACTTCATCTTTGTTTCCAAATGCAATTACTTCATTTTTTTCCTTGTTTAACTGAAGAAAGTTCTGGCACATCAAACTATTAATTTCATCAATGCATTGGCAGAGGGAGTCAAAGGGGCTGTAGTCATTTGGAGATAAGGCTAGGTAAATCTGGGTATCATCGGCATAGCTGTGATTTGGTTCTTTCTCATTATTTGACTTAGTGGAAGCATATACAGGCTAAACAAGAGCGGTGCAAGAATTGAGCCTTTCGAACCTCGAGAATCGAGAATTCGAACCTTGTTCTGGTGCTGAGGCTGTGTCCACATGGCTGACTGCGGGAGTTCTTGTGACCTCTGTGACCTGACAGTCTGGTTCGGGTGACCTGGGAGACTGGAGGGGGAGAGCTTCTCGCACTTGAGCCCAAATTTTCAGTTGTCTGAAGTCCAGTAAAGGCTCAAAGTGGTCTAGCAGATCTTTGCCAATGAGAAGGCGGTACGTGTCCATTGGTGAGATGTACACAGTGTGGACCAGACTCAATTGTCAGGTGAATGGGAGCTACCTGTTCAAGCCGGATGTCATTTTGGCTGTATGACTGCACATTCAGCTCACAAGTTTGAGATTTAAGAGTTCGAGACTTTCAAAGAGTTGAGCTGATATCAAAGTGAGATCTGCTCCGCTGTCTACCAGGGCTTCAAGTCTCACTTCATTTACCAGAGTGATGGATGGCAGTTCTCGTGTGGCTCGTGGCGGATGCAGATAACCAAAACAGCACTTTCTGGTACCTTGGGGTTTTGGCCCCTGGTGTGAGGAATTGTGCTGTATTGTTTAGGATGTGCAGTTGTCAGCTGCGGTGATTGGGTGATGTTGTCACTTGGTGATGTGATAGCTGGTTCTGTAGTCTGTGGCTGATAAGCAGTTCTCTGGGTGCTTGGTTCAGTCGGAGGGCAGTCAGGAATGGGGTTGGTTTCAGGCCTTAGTCTTAGTCATAAGGTGTCTAGCTTGTCCTTCTCGTCTCCCTTGCAAAGAAGCTCTTTCAACACTCAGGATCTCTGCTATCTCAGACGTAGTCACACAGTTTTTCTCTGATGTGGGCCCAGACTTGGGCTTACAAGTGGCATGTTGAGAGGGGTACCACTGCCGGCTTTCTGGGCTTGATGCTCTGGCTGATGGGGGTCGGCTATTTCTGGGCCGTCGGCTGGCTTTCCACGTGGCTCCACCCTTTGGGTTGTTGGATGGGTGTGGCTGGTCCCAGAATCTTTCCGAGTGCTCGCTCTGGTGCTTAAGACGAGCACCACCTTGACTCTTTGTTAAAAGGTCTGTAACTGTTGTGTTGTTTGGCGCCCTCTAGAGCCAGGGCACATTGTTGGGTTTTTCACAGTCTTTTCAGAAACAGTCTTTTATATGGTATAAGCTTTATGGGCTAAGTCTCGTAGCTGTTGGATAGACATGCTACATGGGCAGGCCAGGACCCCTATGTGATGGCTCACTGTGGGATGCAGATTTCGAAGGAACAGAGTTCTGAAGTTGACATCCTCTTCCATACCTGCATCGTTCCGTCCTCCGAAGTAGGCTTGTTGGAGTCGGCTGTAGTAGGTCTGTGGGGTTTCAAGTCGGGCCGGTTTTAGGTCCATGACGGCGATGAGCCCTTGGTCTGGTTCTGGATCAGAGAATTCTCTAATTAAAGCTTGGTGTAGCTGCTGATAGTCCGTTTTGACAGTCTCTGGTTGACGATCTAGGAAGCTGTATGTGAAAGCTCTAGGAAGCTTATGACTAGACGTAATTCTGAGCAGGTACAATCTGTCCCTGTGGTCACATTGGCAACAGTTTGCAAGTGAAAGTCTATGTCTTGCAGGTAGGCGTGCACATCATGGCCTCCTGTAGGGTTTGGGGTAAAAGTAGGGATGTTTCTGGCCAGCTTGTCAAGTTCTCTGGGAGCCATGCCATGGCTAGTGGCAAGGATTCTCTGGAAGGGCTCCCACCCCTTTGCTGCTGTCGGGGGTTCTTGGAGGCTGGCTGGTGATGTCTTAAGCAGTAGGCTTCCACCCCCCTTTTCAGCTCTGAGCTTTTGGCTGAAAGGTTTGGACCCACTGGTCAGGGGAAACTCTGTGGTGTGTTTCCCTTTTCTGGTCACTTTGCAGTCTATATGAGTATTTCAGTTCTCTGTCAAGTTCATCTTTTAAATAGTCTCTGTGCTGAGTAAGCTCATGGATTTCAGCTCGGGCTGCTTGCAAGTGATTTTCACAGGCCTTGGTTTTAGCATCCCTTTCTTTCAGTTCCATCTCTGCTCTTTCGAGGAGAGCTTCACCTCGTCTGAGTTTCTCTCTGGTTTCTTTCCGCTTCATTTTGTAGCTCTGGTTCCATTTCATCCTCTTTCCCGTGCTGGTCCTCTGTCTCAAGAAGTAGCTGATCTAGACGACTCTGAGCATTGGCCTGGTTCCTCCAGGCCTCCTCCACTTGGAGCTTTAGCACTGCTGCTTCTTGCTCCAGGTCAATGTTGCTCCTTTTGCTGAGCCATGCCTGGGTGACGAGATTGTGGGCGAGGCTCCAGATGATCTTGGCCCATCAGCTTGTCCAAGTCGACGTCCAGCTGCTCTCGGCTCAGGTGCTCTAGGTCACCGGCATCCTTGGGCAGGAAGGTGCTTGTCATTGGGCTCAGCCAGACCTCGAGGTGATCCCAGTGGGCTGTGGGGCTGGATGAACGGGAAATACTGGCTCACTGTAGGCGAGAGAAAAACAGCACACAAAGAGGCCCATCCAAGTTTGTTTAGGGTTAGCGATTTACAATCATATGGGGCTAAGCCGTCTATGAGAATTTTGACTAACTGGTGCAGACAGTTAGACAATTTAGGTGGGGCTGATTTGAGTAGGTCGGCGCAGGCTTTGAATAAAGATTTTGACAGGGCGGTAGCCTAGTGGGTCATTTGATGACGCTGGATGCTTGGTCGTCAATCTATTATTCAGCTTTCCTTGATGGCTCTCAACTGTTCTGTCTCTAGGTGAACTGAAAGAAACAAATCACAACAGAACAGAACATCAGAATAGAAAGGATCAAATTAAAAACAAAACAAAGCAACAAAATAAATAGGCCTGAACTGAAATGGACCAAATTAATAACAAAAGAAGAGTTACAGGAGAGAAGAAGGCCTAAGCCTACTACCACTGCTAGGGTTTATGATAGGACCAACAGGTGAGGGGGCTATCAAGGTAGAAAACCTAGGAATATGGTGTGGCTTGGGGGAGAAAAGATGGGCCAAACATTTAAATGACCAGGGAATATGTAATATTCTGTGGCTTATAATAAGTGGATGGGCTTTACCTTATTTAGTTTGCCTGGGGGTAAATTGAGGTCACTCAGGTGAGAATCAGCGGCGTGGCCAACCTCCCCGACAGTCCCGAACACTCGATTGCAGTGTTTGCAGTGTCCCTGGCCCCTTCGTCCCCCTTGTACCATGGTGTGACCACTCAAACAACTTATGACTTTTAACACAACTGGGCAACACTCAGGTGAGGCGTGTCAACTGCCAGACAGCACAGCAAATTTTTTTTTTTTTTAAACCACTTTGGAGCCCAAAGGAGCGGCCCTGTCTGAGCAGAACTCTATTCAGGATAATTGTCCCATAATTGACTTGTGTGTCAGCTGGCTTTGTTGACTCAACCCTGGAGTGCCCAAATTGCTGATGTCGCAGCTGCGTGCCACAGCCAATGGTATGAGAACAGAAGCATCCGAGATTCACATACGGCCAGTGTCAGTAGGTCTAGCCAGGTGACCCCGCTCGCTGGAACTCAACCAAAGATGACTGTTAAATCACCACAGCACTCTAGGGGGAGTGCTACCTATAAGTACACAAATGGCTAAACAGGTGAAACTTAATTCGATTTGAACAAGAAAAATTTAATTCACTTTGAGTAATTATGTATGTAAAAATAAGAGGCAAAGGGATTTACCAAATAAAGATAAAACAAAGGGAATTATGATAATGATGGCAATTATCAGAAAGTGGGTATCAATTGTGGGTATCAATGGTTAAACAGACAAACTTTATTTAAATTTAAATTCAAATTTGTTTAAACTAAATTTAACTAAGCGTGTAAAGAGATGAAAAGAATAGAATGATAGCAGATAATAATCAAGATAAAGTAACAGTAAAGCATTGGTAATAAGAATAAAATAATTAAAAGAGAAAAATAGAAATAAAATAAAAGAGAAAAATAGAAATAAAACAATTCAAAATGGAATGAAAGTAGAAAAAGAGATAATCCGACTTAACAGGGAATGCCACAATGGGGTGTGCTCCCTCTTAGTGGATATCAGTGGCTGGACTAAGAATCTTAATTTAAATTTAGCTCAAATTTAGTTTGAGCCAAATTCAATCAAGTGTCAACAGTCAGAGACAGGAAATTGGCTAACACCAAATAATAGCAGCACAAGCAATGCAATAGATGCAGATATGTATAAGAGTAAACCACAAATCCAATAATCAAAGAGGAAAGAGAAGGGCAGTTCAAATGAACTAGCAGGAGAAGAGAGAGAGAAAAAAAGAAGTAGACCTATCCGAGAATGCCCAAAAGGGGTCGTTGTTAAGCCCATGCAGAATGAAGTCGGGGGTGAGCAATTTGAGAGCTGTTAAACAATTAAAGGCTGCCCTCTAACGTTATTCAGCGGAATTACAACTGACCAACCTCGGTGTGATTCAAATCTGAGAGCGTTGTCACGCATCGATTTACTGCAACAATCACAAGTTTAACTTTTAAATCTTGGCGGATCTTTTTGTGCTAGTTTATTGCACAAGAGTGTGTGGCAGGACTTCGTCACTGCCAATACACACTAATGTAGACAACAGGCTATATTTTTTTCTGTTGTTACTAATTTGATTTTACTCAAATTTAAAAGACTCCCATATACAAATCCCATCAAATACTGTCACACAGTGCTATGATTAAGATGCATTAGGTGTTTAATTGGGTAGCTAAGCCAATTTTAATCAGGAGTTACCATTTAGTTGAATATCACTGGAATAACCACAAATTCAATCTAGCGATTCAATAATCAGGTATTTCAATACTGTTGTAAGGAACATCGCTCACAAATGAGCTTTTTATCACACTGAAAGAAGTTTTTTTTCTTAACAGGCGATTTTGATAATATTAAAATGAACCACCTGCAAAGAAGTTTCTTCGTCTTTACATGAACAATTTTAATATTATGAACTGCAGTTTACTTTAGCAATTAACAGTAGCAAAAGTGTTAGACATATTTTTCAGCTGTTAATGAGCTGAACTGAAATCGGCTTTGTGACTTCTCAGTTTATTCAGTGAGTTTACGTTGCGCGACTTGTTGAAATTTATACAATATACACATAGATTGCAACTGAATTGCTCACAAAACAGAGTTTAAAATGCCCAGCGTTCTCTGCCAATATTATGTAGCGATTTAGCTCAAATAAAGGGAATATATTAATAATTAATCATGGATATGATCAAGTATCGAATACATAATTTAAATTGCTCAAAAAGGGAATACATAGCCAATGTATTTGTGTCTGTATATGGATAATTAACTACAACAGTTTATGATCGTTTATCAATACAGATAGACTTAAATAGATCAATTGTATGTATGTGAATAATTAATTACAACGAATTATAATTAACCATTAATATACCAATAGTCTAGAATATATCAATTTTGAAGATAGCCCTTAACAGAGTTAATTTCGTTATGAATAATCTGTTTGTCCAGTGAACTGACAGTAAAATCTGATTATCAACTCTCGAGAAAAATATCCTTCTTATAGATTCTCATGAAAGGCTATTCTTCTGGCCATAAAAAATAACTTTCCTGTTCTATAAGAGTACTATGTAGAGTAGCAACAAATTGTAAAGCTTGTAGCTTAGATCCAACATTTAAGGGGCTTCATCGGATGAGCAATAGACAGAGGCAATCAAGTGTATAATGAGTTTTAATAAATGAAACTATAAAAACATATGACTACATTTAAAAAAGAAATACATATAACAGAGTAGTGACAGGAAATAATGAAAGGGAAAGTATAAAGAAAGTGCGAGAATGAGAGAGGTCACAGAATGGCAAATCACAAACAGTTAAACCTTTGAGAGCCAACAACGAATCAAATCACCCTAAGCAGGGGCAAACGATCTTAAACGCATTTAAAGCTCGATAGAAATAATACTTGCATAGTTCTCTTGTGTTGCTGAGGAAGAAGGACTGTGTGTGTCAGTCCTTCGTGAGCTTAAAGGGTTCCCTCAGTTCTTCCAGAGCGAGTGTCATCGTGGCAAGTTTAAATGTCCACTTGAAAGAAAAGTTGCCAGAGAATTCAAGCTAAGTTCATTTCACTCGTAGATGGAAATGAACCGACGAAAAGACTGGAACAAAACTAACTAAAAACATTAACAAAAGACAAAGACTAAAAAGACAGACTAAGACATTACAAAAGACTAAGAACCAAAAGACCAGAGGGAAGCCGCTGGTCACATCTTTTAAGGAAATGTTACCTCATACCTTCCTTGGATGAACTGACCAATCACCTTAGAGATCTGTGAGCGGGAAAGAATTTCTTGTCTTCCTTGGCACCGAATTTTCATGTTTTAGGATTATTCATATATACTCCAGAAAAATGTTACACATAGTATGATACATTTTATTTTAACATACTATAGATATTTAGCTACGGCAAACTGAGAGGTTTAATTAGGTACCAAGAAAGATATGCAAGAAAGATAGAAACATAAAGATACATTCTTATGCTTGAATTTAGGCACTTAGAGGTCAACTAACACGACTAGAAAATTATAACTATGTTAATATTAGCTGGGAAACATACAAACACACAGGAATATATCGTATACATTTGGAATGGCTTATATTCTGAGTTAAATGCAAGAAGGTTTGAGTGTGTGTGTGTGTGTGTGTGTGTGTGTGTGTGTGTGTGTGTGAGCGGCATGTGAAGGTCTCTTTCTCTGCATGCTTGGGCCATTGAAGCTGATTAAGATCTCTTTGAAGCTTATGAGTCTGAGCTAGGAATGTAGAGGTGTTACTGGTGATGCTCAAACAGGCCCCTAAAGGTGTCAATGGCACAGTTTGATGCAGACTCATTGGCTCTAAGCTGTGATTTATATGAGGTCAGTCAGTAGATTAAAAAATCTTTCTGAATATTAGAATGAATGTGTTATCATGATCTGGTCCATATGCTACACTTACCAAGAAACTCTATTAAAAATCATTGAAAAATCTCACACAGAACAGGTAAGTTCTTTATAGTAATATAATATATGAAAAGCAAGCAGTTATTGAGGCCCATTAATTATGAGTCTAATAATATAATATAATATAATATTACAATATAATATAAAAATATTTTTAACAAATATTTTCAAAAGATGTAAACAAGAATTATTTTAGTTATCTAAAAAAATCATTACAGTCACCTGTGTTTAACTGTAAATGTCTCAGAGTTTTGTTACTGATATGTGCCCATCGTCCACCATTTCCATCACTTAATCAAGCCACTATTCATTAAAACATGATAACGTTTTATTTCATATATTATTTAGTTCGCCCTTCTCTTGAGCTATTTCATCCACAACCATTAAAGTATTAGATTGTTGTAACTGTTATAACTGTATAGTGACGCCAACTCTATAGTGGTTTGTCCAAGCATTGCAATTATTTCACATTTACTAGAATTCGATCAAATTGCTTTACAACTAATTTTTGTGTCTGTCCTATTCATGGTATATCATTTCTCCAGTTCAGCTTAAAGGAAACATTGCTCATCTCGGCTCAACTAGTAGACTCTGACTCAACGAAGGGGGACTAAAACACAAAACAAATAACAGTAATATTAAGTGGCCATTAGGGCTGGGTAAAAAAAAAAAATATTTTTCGATTAATCGTTTTTTAAAATGTGGTCGATTCAAAATCGATTCTCAAAGGCCATGAATCGATTTTTTCCATATTTATTTCCGCAGACATTGAACGCAAGATTGGCGTTAATCTAATTACAAATCTTCTCCACTAGATGTTACCCTCTTATCTGCCTTGTGCGATGTTATCAACAAACCTGTCATTCATTCATTAAGTGCTTAAAGTAGTGGTTCTCAACCCGCGCCCCGTGACGAATTCAAATGCGGCCCACCATATGCTGAACCCACAGACACACACACACACACACAAAAACTTATGCAACTCACGTGAAGAAGTTCATGCAAATGGAAAAACCATATACTACGCAGCAATCATCCTTAATTGAAGAAATGTGGCAAAACATCTCTGGAGAGAACCTCATATTATTAAATTCGAAAGTGCTTTCCAGATTTGGATCAAAATAGGCTACATTTGTGAATGCACATTTTCTGCAATGTCGCGCGTCAAGTCATGCTCCCGTGCGCGTCTTACAGACTGCCTCTTAAAGCCTCTTTCCGCGTCTGCGAGTCCGCTATGGACCGTTAGGTAGGCGTGACGTAAAAATCGTCATTTGAGAGTGTGTGCCGAGGCTCTGAGCAGACGACCGCGCGGACAGGTGCGCGTGGTCAGTAGGCTTCAAAAGCACAATTGCACATGTTCAGGCAGTGTGAAGAAGCCCATTGCCAATCCGTCAATAAAGAATATAAATACCGGATCAGTGATGTGCGGGTTGATCCAAAATGAGCAGGTGCCTGCGGTCGCCCGCAGTTACCCGCGGTTATGAGTCATTCAAAAATATTTTTAATGATATTCTGGTCGCAGTCGGTCGGGTCCTAGTACTAGACACATTTTTGAAAAACATAGGCCTACACTTTGAGGTCCTCTGAGGTCCTCTGTGATGTGCACACCCAGGAACTTGGTGTTGCTGACTCTCTCCACAGTCACAACGTTGATGGTCAGAGGAACATGCTGAGTGTGCGCTCTCCTGAAGTCAACAACAATCTCCATCGTCTTCTCTACGTTCAGAGAGAGATTGTTGTCACTGCACCATCCGGCCAGACGGCTCACCTCACTCCTGTAGTTTGTGTCATCTCTGTTGCTAATGAGACCCACCACAGTCGTGTCATCCGCAAACTCGATGAAGAGTTTGGAGTTGTGTGACGGTGTGCAGTCGTGGGTCAGCAGAGTGAAGAGGAGGGGGCTAAGCACACATCCTTGGGGGGGGGGGCAGTGTTCAGTGTGATGGTGCTGGATGTGTTGCTGCTGACCCGTACTGCCTGAGGTCTTCCAGTAAGAAAGTCCCAACAGCCAGTTGCACAGTGAAGTGTTCAGCCCCAGCTTGACCAGTTTGTAAATGAGCTGTTGAGGGATGATTGTGTTGAATGCTGAACTGAAGTCTATGAACAGCATTCTGACGTATGAGTCTTTTTTCGCTGTTGATGTGTGAGTGTTGAGTGGATGGCAGTGGAGATGGCATCATCGGTCGACCGGTTGGACCGATATGCAAACTGGAAGGGGTCCAGGGAGGGGTGGAGGGAAGACTTGATGTGGTGCATGACTAGCCGTTCAAAGCACTTCATGAGGATGAGAGTAAGTGCTACAGGATGGTAGTCATTGAAGCAGGATGGAGACGGCTTCTTCGGTACTGGAATGATGGTGGTAGTTTTGAAACATGTGGGAACAACAGCCTGACTGTCACGGTTCATGAATAGGCTGTCTCATGCTGATGTGTCTGCGTGAGTGTAATTGTGTGGGTGTGGTTACTCGTTGTGTTGATTAGTGTCACCAGCTGTTATTGATTCCAGTTTCCTATATATGCCCAGGATTTCCCTCTCATGTTGTCAGATCGTTGTGGTTGTTCCTCGGTGTGTGTCCTGTTCTCGTGCTTTGTCTGCAAAGTTCTTCGTCTGGATTTCGTCAGTTCTTCATGTCGTCTGGATGTTCCACGGTTCCTGGGTTTTCCTTAGCACGCTTATCACTGCACCACCACCGGATCGCCATCTCGTCCCTGCTTCGGTTGCCACCTGAGTGTTTGTCCTCGACCTGTGTCTTTACCTCTGACCAGAGATATAATAAACTGTGTTTACTTGCATCTTGCATCCTCCTGATATTTCCTCACGCTTACTTAGTGAGATGTTGAAAATCAGTAAGTTCTGCTGCACAGTCTCTCAGTACACGCCAGGGAATGTTGTCAGGACCCGGAGCTTTGCGTCCATTGTTCCTGCTGAAGGATCTCCTCATGCTGTCTGGGGTCAGCGTCATCACCTGGTCGTCGGGAGGAGTTGGAGTCTTCTGTGCAGTGGTGCTGTTTTGTTGCTCAAATCGAGCGAAGAAGGTGTTCAGCTCATTCAGCAGAGAGATGTTGCTGTCACAGGTCTGTCTGCTTCCTGACCTGGGCCCCAGTTAGTCAAGTACAAACTCTAAGACTATGTGCCATATTTCTAGAGAGAAGAGCAGCACCTACCCAGGAGGGATGAAGACCATCTCTTTTCAACAGGTCAGGTCTGCCCCAAAAGCTTGTTCAATTGTCTATGAAACCTATGTTATTCTGCGGGCAACACTTAGACATCCAGCCATTGAGTAATGACAAAAGTGAAAATAGACTAAAATTGCTCATGACCTTCAAACATATTTAATGCTGCAATGATGAAACCTGCATTAAATGTGACCGTATTTAAGCACCAAAATTAAATTATTTGCAATTTTGTGAAATTACTGGGTATATGTGGCCCAAAGTATAAATTTTGGTCCAAATAGTATTCACAACATTTGGCCTACATCATGCAGCATACCACATCTCCTTGGTTCATGCCTTCCAATGCTGAATGAATGCCAGCTATGCAATCTTTATGCCAAATCTGGGTTTTAGTGCAATAAATAATTACATAGTAAATGTATGGGGTTGCACAATTTTGGGAATATTAAAGTGCACTCCATGGGAATTAATAAAGGGTACTGACATTTATGTAGAACTGACAGAAGCAATTTTAACGATAATAATTTAGAAAGACAGAAAGAGAAAGACCTTTATTGTCAGGTATGTTTACACATATGACGAATTTGTTTTGGAGACAGAAGCTTCCACACTACAAAAACAGAATGAAAGTGGCAAGACAAGACACAGATAATAAAAAGAATAAAAGTAAGTAAATAGAAAATTACAATATACTGTATACAAAGAAATTGTGTATAGATATGTTAAGTACAAATGCAAGGAAATGTAAATAATGTGTGTTAAATAAATCTATAAATAGTGTTGTGTATTACACATTTATTGTAAAGTTAACAGATGGATTGCCTGAGGAAACCTGTGTCTGGTTGTTCTGGAGCTCAGAGCTCTGTAGTGTCGACCACACTGCAACAGTTCAAAGAGGATGTGTGCTGGATGTGAGGGGTCTGGAGTGATTTTGCCAGCCCTTTTGCTCACTCTGGATGAATACAGTTCTTGAAGAGAAGGGAGGGTTGTACCAATGATTCGCTCAGCAGTCCGGACTAACCTCTGTAGTCTTCTGAGGTCAGATTTGGTAGCTGAGCTGAACCATACAGTTATAGAAGTGCAGAGGATGGATTCAATGATGGCGGAGTAGACTTGTTTCAGCAGCTCCTGTGGCAGGTTGAACTTCCTCAGATGGTGAAGAAAGTATAGCCTCTGCTGGGCCATTTTTTTTTACAATGGAGTCAATGTGAATGTCCCACTTCAGGTCCTGAGAGATGGTGGTTCACAGGAACCTGAATGACTCCACTGCAGTCACAGTGCTGTTCATCATGGTGAGTTGGAAGAAAGCAGGGGGGGTTCTCCTGAAGTTCACAATACTCTCCACTGTTTCAAATCCAGGTTGTTGTGACTGCACCAGATAAAAAGCTTTTTGAGCTCCTGTTGGTAAGCAGACTTGTCACAGTCCAGAATGAGGCTGAGTGTGATATAATCTATCAACTTAGAGCTTGACCGATAGGTCAGTAGATGTGCAGACATTGGTGTACAGAGAGAAGAGCAGTGAGGAGAGCACGCATATGGGTGCTGGATGAGAATTACTACTATATTGCACATCCTCAGACATCCATGAGGGCCCCTAGAGAGACGTTCAGATATTGAACTAGTTTTGCACATCCATAGACATACAAAAGGTGTTCCCATTAGAAATTTAGACTTTGAACCACTTTTGCACGTCCATGGATGTACCACTAGGATCTCAGTCAGACGTTCAGATATTGAACCAGTTTTGCACGTCCCCGGACGTACCAATAGGGTCTCAGTCAGATGTTCAGATATTGAACCAGTTTTGCACTTCCACGGACGTACCAATAGGGTCTCAGTCAGACGTTCAGATACTGAACCAGTTTTGCACGTCCACGGACGTACCAATAGGGTCTCAGTCAGACGTCAAATGTTTGATGGGATTGCTTGCGTGCCAGCGATTATTTCTCTGCATGCCACTGTTGGCACGTAGGTTGCTGACCCCTGATCTAGATCTTCATCTCTCTTATGTTTGAAGTCAACGTGGGAGAAAGAGTTAGAGCTCAGCTTTTCTGAAGAGCTCTGCTCGAGGCTCTTGTTAATGAATTAATTATTTAATTCCACTTCTGCTTGTGCCTGGTTAAGGCTGATTCAGTTAAACGTTTTACATCGAACCCACTTTACTAAAGCTTTCAAATGCTGTTCCCAGAAACAGATGACTCTTGTATCAGATGCTCATTTTCTCCAGCTGACCATGTTCATGCATTTTTAAAGTTGCCCTGAATTGGCCTCATACTGGGCTTCCTTTTTTGATTTTCTTTCAAGGGCTTTACATATTTCTCTCCCTCCAAGTCCCATGGTTGCTATCTTTGGTGTATCTGTGTTTTCTTCTACTCTTTCGATACAACAAACAGATGTTATTACATTTGCCTCCCTAGCTGCTAGAATATGTATGTTGCTACAATGGAAGAGTCCAACTCCACCCCCAACTACCTCTAGGTTAAAAGATCTCATGTCAGGCCTAGTCCACACGGACACGGGTATTTTTATAATGAGTTTTTCCTCCAGCGTTTAAAAAAAAATCCCGTCCACACATGCTCGGTTTAAAAGAAATATCCGTTTACATGAAAATGCAAAAACACGCTATCAAGCGCTGTCACGAGCATGCCACACCAGCAGGCGGCGATATCACCCTAATCGTAAAGCCACGTTGGCCAATCAGAAGCCTAACAAAAAGTTATTACCGGTTCCAGTAGGCTAACAACATGGCGCACAGAGGAAAGGGGGAGTCATATGTTTTGACTGATGATGAAGTTGAATTGTTTCTAACGGTCACACTTGAATACAGTTAGTAAAACTCAGGAAAACGTGGACTGGGAGTCTTGCCAGTCCAAGTACGCCGACATCCTAGCGCTGTTCCTAGAGCAGTACCCTTCTGAGACGTCCCAAGAGTTTCCTCATCGTAAAGATGATATAACCAGGACCATCGTCACCAACCAGCTTAAGGCGATACGGGGTTAATACAGGCAAGCGGTGGATTCCGGTCGGAAAAGCGGCCATGGCAGAGTGGTTCTACTTTATTTTGAACTATGTGAGCAGATATGGGGTGGTTCTCCTGCAACGACAACCATTCCATCCGGTATAGAAACTACGGATGTTGATGCGGCCTCTCATCGCAGTTCAGATTCTGCATCTTCTACACTTGATCTCTCGGCTGCGGAAATGTCTCCTGTGTCTGATCAACTTCAAGACTCTGATGGCAACAATTTGGCCCCCTCAGTGGTGAAGGAGAGGAGAGCTCTACTTAATGTATGTATCCTTAATCGTTGACCATTAAGAAGTGCATTTGTTTGTAAAAGTAGAATGTAGATTAACTCTGCATACACACCGGTACCGGGGTGTCTGTTGCAGTGGTGGAATAAGTACTGGATCATTTACTTAAGTAAAAATAGCAATAGCACAGTAGAAAAGTACACTCTTACAAGTAAAAGTCCTGAAACCCCAAAATTTGGAACCCCATTCTAAATTTCTTTGAATCTTTGACCTCACTAGATTCTGATTGAGTTTGTTCAGTGTGTAAATGTTTACATTTTTGTACAGTAGAGCATGGTTGTGTGTGTATGTATGGATGTATGCTTCTGTTTGAATAATTGTTTTGTTAGTTTTTTCTTTTCTCTTATTTGAATACATACTTTGTTATATACATTTCATAAATTATTATATTTATTCCATATAGTATTATTATAGATAATCCAGTTTCTTGTCAATCCACCTGAGGGGTTTATGGGTTGGGGGAGGTTATGTAATGTTTTGATCTGGATTCACTTAATTCAGTAGGGTTAAACGTGGGGATAAGGGAAAAAATGCAATGTTCTCTTTACTGTATTGTTCTGTGTTTTATATCAGACTGTGTAATAATAAAACATGGAAAGAAAGAAAAGATTTAATGTGAATGATGATAATGTTTTGGCAAAGCAACAATGTTTAATATTGATTTTCCTGCAGTGGCTAGGTGTTTTGAAAGGGTAAAGATAAACAAAAGTCCTGGACCAGATTTACACAGATTTTTTTTACATGTCTCTTTTAATGCAAATTGTCCCACAAATCTGAAAAATGCTATAGTGGTTCCTGTAGCAAATGCTGGAATCCAAAGGTTAAATGATTTTTGACCAGTAGTCCTCACTTCTTTGGTGATGAAAACACTTGAGAAAATCGTGAGAATCGAGATATGAATTTCAGTTAAGATAAGATCCATTTCAGTTTGCATATAGGGCAAGGAGGGGTGTTGAAGATGCCGTAACAACGCTTATTGACTTTTCATCTCCATTTAACTCAATTAGGCCGTATGTGTTAGCCAAAAAGCTTGTCAATCTATTTAATTATTGAACAGGACTGTGTTTTAAGCCAATGGCTTGTTGTCTTTCATGTTATGTTCTTCTATAGTAATGGTTGCCAACCCGTCCATCTCAGTCTACTGGTAGATCTTTATCAATGTACCAGTAGCTCCCGAATATAACAGAAAATAAGTACAAAAATACATTACATTCTCTAGTCTTTGTACTGTATTTTTTGTACTTATTTTTCTGTTATTTTTGGATTCTACTGGAAAACAACTTGCAATCACGTTAAAATCATGTGAAATATTTGAAACACAAAACTCAGATAAAACATGGTTTTGGAACATTTTCATGGTTTAAATCTCACTGTTCATGATGCTCGAATTATAGGACGAAAATATAAATTTGAATGTATCACTGAAGGGGACTGACTGTCTTCAGAAAAGTTTTGGATGGCATTGCCAAAACAGTATTATTAAACTAGTATTAGTAAAGCAGTATGTATAAGCGCAGTGCTGCTTTGTTTACAGCGGTAACCAAGGAAATGCTTCATTCCTGCTGTTCCATGAGCGCCACCTACAAGCTAAGAGTGAATCTGCATCTTCATTCAGTCTGTCTGCTGCTTTTGTTTTGTGCTGGAATGTTTTACATAGCATGATTCCACAAAGCTGAAGTCAGACAATTCTGTTTTTGATATAAATCTTTGAAATAATACTATCTGATTAAAATGATCATTTATTATTATTATTAAGTAAAGGGAAAAAACTGCCTATGCTAAATGTGTAATATCTTTCTTTGAATCCTGATTAAACTTTAAGGCTAGTTTGACATGTAATAAAGGAAATAAATAATGGGACCAATTATCACCATTAACTATTAACTATGACTTTTGCCTCAGTAAACTCCTAAGTTGCTGCTTATTAATAGTAAGGTAGTTGTCAAGTTTAGGTATGAGGGAGGATTTTGGGATTTAAAATATGGTTATGCAGAATAAGGCAATATGCTACTAATTAGATTTGCTTAAACCACTTTCTGATGATTCATATCAGAATTTTCATTCACAGCTTCATAATCCAAATAACATTTGAGCACTAAGGTCCACATTAAGAGTGAAAGTTCTTCAGATCTTTTTCTTTTTGCCCTGCAGCTGTGAGTTGGTGAAGGACGATGGCGTCTGTTAAAGAACTGCTCGTGGACTCACTGAAGGAGCTGGTAGAAGCTGAACTGAAGGAGTTTCATTGGCGCTTAATGAATGCATATCATAAGTGTATATCAAAGTCTGAAATGGAAAAGGCAGATATATTCGACACAGTGGAAAAGATGGTGGCATGTTTTGGACCAGAAGGAGCTGTAAAGATCATGGTGGACATCCTGAGAAAGATGAAACAGAGTGATCTGGCTGATCAGCTGGAGAATGAACACAAGCAAGGTAACATTTCATTCACCGTGACTGTAATGTGAGTAAATATTTACAAGTGTGATGGTTTGACTTAAACCTCTTTCCCTCTTTGCTTTGCTGATGTGATTAATGTGTGATAAATGTTTCCCAGTGATTAATTCTCTCTTTCTCTCTCTCACAGCTCAGACTGAGGGAAATATAAAGACATCTGTCCCTGTTGGAGGTAATTCACAAGATATCTTGAATAAATATCAATCACTGTCTGTAAATACAAACTAGATAAACTGCAAGCATTACAGGACCAGTCACACCAACTTTGACAAGCTGCAAGGCGCAATGCTCAAAGATGGCCATCTAGCGCATATTTATATAGAGTAACTAACGTTTATTAAAAAGCAGCAGAGCTTTGTAAACAGCTCAGAGTATAAAATAAAAATTATATGATTGCCAGAACAAAATTACCAGGATTTTTGAAAAGGTCCTGTTCACACTCTTCCTCTGTATATGCTGTGAATTTAAATTGCATTCAAAAAAAGTTCATCTGGGAAACCAGTGTGCATTATTTCACTAGATTTGTAATGTAAATCATTAAAAACCTTTGCCAACAGGAGAATACTTCAAACTATGTCTAAATATGCCATGTATTGTACATCGCGATTTCAAAATAAAAGGTTCTGCATGTGGCCAAATATTACAATTTAATGATTTAAACAGTTTAATCACACAGTAAAGTGAAACATCACCAGGCCTTTGGCACCCTCTGCAGGTATTTGTTTTAATACATAATGTACTTAAGTTAGTTATGTTCATATTATGTGTATATTACATTATGTATTTTAACAGTGTTGTTCAGTACAATCAAGTAATTTTTTGGTTTTGATATTTTATTTAAGCCAATTATTATTGCCTCATCGTTAGTTTATATATAAATAGCTATAGTAAAGCGGGTTTTTCACTTAGGTCTTTTTGTGTTACTAAATAAATATCAGATTACTCAGTTGTCAAAATAATGAGTAGATTACTTGGTTACCAAAATAATAATTAGTTACAGTCCTAGATTAGTTAAAATATTTCTAAATACAACTGAATTGTTTTACTTTTTACAATAAAAAAAACCTTATAATTTGTCATTGAACATTTCTTAAAAATAGTGTTAAAATATTGTCACGTTCTAGTGAACCAAGGATCTGTATTTTGTCTCACTAAGTGTATTGTCTCACCCCTAGTGTCGATAAGCGGTAATATAACTCATCCTTTTCCAAGTGTATGATACAGCTTTCCTTCTTCAGGTCAATCATATATTCATGAAAAAGAAAATCAGTTTGAATAAACAAACCAATAACTTTGCCATAGTATCCTTTCAAATGTTAAAGTTGTCAGAGTCATTGCATGCTTTCCATGTGCTGCCCTGCCCCGCCCCGCCCCGGAAAAAAGTTCAGACTCAGGATTTTTTTTTTCCCTAAACCCTGAGAACAGCGTGTCCAGTAACACTTTAGAATAAGGAACTGTGACAAATTAGCCGCATCTGTGCATGGAAGTTATCAGTCGAAATTTTCTGCAAAATCAGTCAACGGTGAAAATCAATAGTAGATTTCATATAAAGTCCAACAGTTTAACACTAATATTGGACATAAATGAACATGTTAAATATAAAGCATTCAAAACCAGTTCCTATATTTGGAATAAAGTTGAATTGAAGTGATGCACCAGTCATACATCACTCTGCACCGTGCTCCTCATGACGAGTCTGACGCAACGCCACAGAAACAAGAATGAGACGCCTTCTAACATAACTGTGGCATTATACTCGTTTAAAATATTGCACATATATAGGCCGTTCAGATTACTTGTTAAAGTGATTACTTGTTACTTGTTAATAGGAGAATGAGCCTAATATCGTCTTCACTATCGACAAAGACATCTGCTATCGTCGATATCTCTGTCTATCGGCACAACCCTAGTGTAGGATTAAGGGATCTAAAATGTGGTCAGGCAGAATAACATATTAACATGTGCTTTATGAGTACTAATAAACAGCCAATATGCTAATAATATGCATGCTAATAAGCAACTAGTTAATAGTGAGAGCTGGTCCTTAAAATAAAGTGTAACAGCATGTCCCCAGTGATATCCAGTTCACAAAGGTCTAAAAATTAATTGAACATCTTATATTGTGATACAATTGTTTATTAAAGTTGACCAGTAGGTGGCACTGTCACCAAATTGATTCAATGTCATCAAGGCATGATTAAAATCACACATGCAAAGTTTATTTAAGTAGGTCAAAGCATGTTGTAAATACAGCCTCACATCCTGTTTGATGTGCTAGATGATGTTGGAAACCATTCATCAAAAAAAACTTTCAGAAATTCTAAAATTGAAACCAAGCTGTTAGAGATGGTCTGTGCTGTTTTTAGCAGTATGATTTTAGTCTGTCTGCATGTTATTAATAATAATGATCATGCTGAAAAGAAAAATATTTCTCCAATTTGCTTAATGCTTTATCAATCTGATTGATTTGTTTTTCACTATAGAACTGCAAAACTTCTTGAAAACTCACAAAAACAACATGATGAAGAAAGCAAAATATATTTTTGAGGGCAACAAAGAAAACGACACAGATCTCAAAACTGTTTACACAGAGCTGTTCATCACAGAGGGAGATATGAAAGATGTCAATCATGAACATGAGATTCTGAAGATTGATGATGTTTTCAGGAACAACAAAACACTGGACAAACCAATCAAATGCAATAATATATTTACTGAACTGAGAAAAAAAAATGAGGAGAAGATTGTGCTGACCAAGGGAGTCGCTGGCATCGGAAAAACTGTCTCTGTGCACAAATTCATCCTGGACTGGGCAGAAGGAAACACCAATCAGGATATAAACTGTGTGTTCCTGCTTCCATTCAGAGAGATCAACGTTATTAAAGATAAAGAGATCAGTCTCCATGAGTTTCTGCTGAAATTTTATCCTGAACTGAAGGTCCTAGAGAAATCAAATTTATATAAGGAATGTAAGCTAGCATTTATATTTGATGGACTTGATGAGAGTCACCTGCCATTGAACTTTAAAAGTGACACGCCGGACACTGTTGAGGAAAGAGCATCTGTAGATGTGCTGTTTACAAGTCTGGTCAAAAGGAAGCTGCTTCCATCAGCTCTGGTCTGGGTGACATCACGACCAGCAGCAGCCAATCAGATCCCTCCTCGGTATGTGGGTTTGTTCACAGAAGTGCGAGGATTCACTGATGAACAGAAGGAGGAGTACTTCAGAAAGAGAATCACAGATGAGAGTCTGGCCTCCAGAATCATCTCACACATTAAGACGTCTCGTAGTCTCTACATCATGTGCCACATTCCTGTGTTCTGCTGGATCACAGCCACAGTACTTCAGGATATTCTCATCCAAAGCAATACAGAGAACATAAGCACAACACTCACTGAAATGTACATTCACTTCCTGCGGATACAGATGAACATTAAGAGTCAGAAGTATGATGAACAAGAAGAAAGTGAACATTCAGACCATTTAAAAATAAATAGAGAAATGATTTTGAAGTTAGCCAAGCTAGCATTTGAACAGCTGAAGAAGGAAAACATTGTATTCTATGAGAAGGATCTGAAAGAATGTGGTATTGAAGTGAGTAAAGACACCGAGTTCACAGGAATGATAGCTGAGATGTTTAGGATGGAAGATGGACTTTATAAGACAAAGGTCTTCAGCTTTGTGCATCTGAGTGTTCAAGAGTTCCTCGCTGCAGTGCATGTGTACATCTGTTATCTGAACAAGAACAAGCAAGAGCTTCAGTTTTTCTTTGAAGATTCACAAAATACATCCAGACAAAAGCTTCAGTTCTTCTTTAGAAATGTCAAATTTCATCATTTAACAAAGAGGGCCACTGATAAAGCCATGCAGAGTAAGAGAGGACATCTGGACCTGTTCCTGAGGTTTCTGATGGGCATTTCACTGGAATCCAGTCAGAGCCTGCTCAAAGGCCTGATCACACACACTAAAGACACCAGTGAGAGCATTAGACAAACAACTGAATACATTAAGGAATTACAAAAACAGGACATCTCAGATGAAACGTCAGTCAATTTATTCTACTGCTTACTTGAGCTGAAAGATAATTCTTTATATGAGGAAATCCAGACTTATCTCAGTTCAGATGCACATCCAGGAAGAGACCTCTCATATTCAATGTGCACAGTGCTCACCTTAGTACTGCTGATGTCAGAGGAGGTGCTGGATGAGTTCAGTCCAAAGAGGTTCACGTCACCTTCAAACTACAAGAGACTCGTTCCAGCTGTGAGATGCTGCAGAAAAGCCCTGTGAGTAATTTCACTGACTGCTGTTTAATTAAATGTTTTGTTCTATATCACTTATCGATTAAATGTCAAAATAATATGTGTAATATGTTCCTGTTTGGATTATGAAGGGTATAATAAATTACTGCAGAAACACTGAACATCAGAAAATAAAAGCATTCTGTTTTGGCAGATTTGACGGCTGTGGTCTTGATGAAACATGCTGTGAAACTGTGTCTTCTGCTCTACAATCATCAAACTCTCATCTGACAGAGCTGGACCTGAGCAGCAATCATCTGCAGGATTTAGGAGTGAAGCTGCTTTCTAATGGACTGAAGAGTTCACACTGTCGACTTTACATACTGAGGTTTGACATTCACATTCACTCAATCACTATGTTCAAATATGTGGATGAATAGATGTTATTATAACTATAGCTAGTATATTTCAACCCTCTATGCACACCTTGGCAACATAATCACCATTGGCTAATACATTTTTCAGTTTACTCGCCAGACCGATATGCTATTTTACACACACACACACACACACACACACACACACACACACACACACACACACACACATGATTCCAATCAGCTTATCTTTGTAAAATGGCACAGCTTCTTAAATATTAGGTTCTTAATCAGTCAGTCAAGCATTATATTATGATAATTAAGCACAATTTAATGATAGAACTTTAGTGATTAGAACTAAAACTTGGTAACCATGTATGAATGCATATTTGTCATTTTGTCCTCAACTTAAGAATGGTGGTGATGCTTAAGATATTGTTGGTCCTTCAGAATTTCCGTAAAAAAAAATAATAGTAATATATCATATTAATTATTATTAAAAGATAATACTACTTCCAATTCTACTACCATACTAACAATATACAATGTACTATGGATTGATGAACTGCTGGGTTCATGAATATTAATCACGTTGTCTGCGTTCGGTCAAGCTGATTTGCTGAAATCAAAACAGGGATGGTAATAGATGAGCGCCAGCCAATGAAATTGCCATTTATATATTTATATATATATAAATGTTTTCATTTCGGTTCATTCTTGGTTAAAAAATTTAAATAAAAAATCTTCATGTTCCATATGCAGAGCCAAATGAGAACGGTCCAGCATTTAGAAATAATTTTTATTAACTCTGTTATCATTCTTGATTTTTTAAACTGCTAACACTTTTCATTTTTCGAATTATGCCTTTACTGTTGACTAAAAATGTAGTATTTTCTGTTTCAGCTGTTTGATCGCGCTGGTGCCTCACATGTACATATTCATTGGAAACAGCAGTCGTTCACCAGACATTCAGCGTGATCATCGGTCCACTGGCATTTTTTTGATTATTATGATTTTTTTTACATCGATATTTAAACACGCTTGAAACACAAAGCCGATTTTAGCTAATTAATAATAGTTCAGCTTCAAATGGGCAACATTACGAATATGAAAATGCTTGGATTTGTCCAGAATGAGAGAACCCAACATTAACTTATGTTTCGCTTTAAATTATTATAATTTTTTTTTGTTGTTTGTTTGTTTATAGCTAAGCCTATATTATTATATACTGCAATTATATTTATCCCATTAGAATTATATATTTTTTGCTCTTTTTCTGTTCTGCTAAATTTGTTACATTTAAAGCATTTTTTGTAAAGTGAGGGGAACTAAAAATATCCTGTTGTTACATTATAACATTATTAAGCCTGCCGTTATTATTTCTGAATGTAATAAAATGCGATCTATACATGACATTTTTTTTTCCTCTCACAAACTCTATTTTTGTGCATGTTTTTAAAAAACATGCAGCAAATGAAAACAGGTGAATAATTTAACCAATGAATCGCTTGTTTTCGTTTGCTGCATGTTTGCTGGAAATTTGTTACTGTGAGTTAACAAATTTACATTATATACTTAGGAACAGAGTCTGGGCCTAATCTAGGCTATGTTGTTAACTATTTACAAGTTTCGTGTATGTTTTTATCCATTTTTCTTTCATTGCATCTGAAAATTACTTTGTGAATGCACATGCCTCCCACGTTGCTCAGCTGTGGACGATTAAAAAATGTTTGATATAAAGTTTGCTGTCCCATTTTATACAGGAATTGTTCATTTAAAAAAAAAATCTAATTACATTTGTATGTTTTATGCTAACATGCAATCAAGGTCTTCGGATACTATATAAGATAAAAGTTCATTTAGGTTATTTAACAAAAATGTTGTATTTTCACTAGTTAAATGTCAACATAGACTGCCATTCAAATTTAATTGTTGATATAAAGAATTAATTTCTTACTAGTTGAAATTCCAATTTCACATATTAGAAATAAAATTCTTTCTAGTAAAAAACATTATTTTTGATATTAGTAATCACTAGTTACTAGTACAGACGTCTATTCTTGATATCAACAATTTAATTATTGATATCAACAATTTAATTGCCACTAGTGACAATGTTCAATTAGATTTGAATGGCAGCCTATGGTGACATTTAACTAGTGAAAATAAACTTACAGATATCAATAATTATAATTTTTATTAGTTGAAATGTAAATTCTGATATCAAGAATTAGCATTTTAACCAGTAGTACAGCGGATCACGTTCAGTTGCACGCCGCTCTGCACAAATCTGCGGGGCGCCACGGCTCATACACAGGATGAACTGAGCGGCCACTCTAGTCAGTGCTTCTGTTGGGATTATATCAGCATGTTTCTGAACTGTCACAGAAGCAGCTTCAAGGCGTTTATAAAGCGATCTGCACCCAGCCCCCTGTCCGACGTGTCCGTCTGCAACAGAAAAGGGAGAGAAAAATCAGGAGAGTGTAATAACGGCCCGCCACACAGGGCAGCCTTTACCTGGGTAAAGGCCTGCTGACACGGCTCCGTCCACTGGACCGTATTTGGCACCTCCTTTTTAGTAAGGTCAGTCAAGGGACTTGTGAGGTCCGAATAATTAGGAACAAACCATCTATAATATCCCGCCAGCCCCAAGAACTGCCTTACCTCCTTTTTGGTCTTGGGACATGGGCAGGTCACAACAGCGGCTGTCTTGTCAATTTGGGGACGTACCTGTCCATGCCCCAAGTGGAAGCCCAGATACCTTACTTCCACTCGCCCAATCGCACACTTCTTTGAGTTGGCCTCGAGTCCAGCCCCCCTCAGCGATCTCAGGACAGCCCTCAGGACAGCCCTCTGGGGCCGCAGAATCTTATCCATGAGACGCTGAAAGGTAGCCGGTGCCCTGAACAACCTAAATGGAAGGGTAACAAACTGGTGTAATCCAAACGGCATTGTGAAAGCTGTCTTTTCTTTGGATAATGGAGACAATGGGATCTGCCAATATCCCTTTGATAAGTCCAATGTCGAATAAAAACAAGCCGTGCCTAGCCGATCAAGCAACTCGTCAACCCGTGGCATTGGATATGCGTCGAATTTCGACACAGCATTCACCTTGCGGTAATCCACACAGAACCGGACTGAGCAGGCTCACCCAGTTACTATTGGATTCTTCTATTACTCCCATTTCAAGCATTGCGCCTAATTCAGCGTGAACTACCTGTTTCTTGTGCTCAGGTAAGCGATACGGCCGGCTGCAAACTACCACGCCCGGATCCGTCTCGATATGGTGCTGAATCAGGTTCGTACGGCGCGGTAGGGGTGAGAACACGTCAGCAAATTCTGCCTGTAATTTCGTTAGATCAGTGAGTTGGGACAGCGAGAGGTGATCTCCCCCTGTGGCCAGGGCGAGGGATTGTGGTCTTATATTCGCCTCTGGTCCGAGATCATCCTCTCCACTAATCACCGTTGCCAACATCACTGATTCGGCCTCATTCCATTTTTTTAGGAGGTTGAGGAATAGATCTGACGTGCCTAGTTTCTATCTAGTTTCCCTGTTATACAGCTGGCCTCGGTGGTCCTGGGCTTGTAACAAATTCTCCATTGATAGCCGCCCCAAAATGTGGAGTTTTGTTCTCAAGTCCAGCACATACTGAATTTTGTTTTTGCCTTGAGATGGCCCCTCCTCCCAAGTTTCTCTCAGTACATACAGCACCCCTCGGGGCTGGCGTCCGTAGAGAAGCTCAAAGGGGGAAAACCCTGTGGAGGCTTGTGGTGTCACGGTTCATGAATGCACCGTCTCCTGCTGTATTCATGTTACATCATGTTGATTGTTTCATGTGGGTGTTGCCGCTGATCCAACAGCCTACTTAATGCCCTGTCTTTCATCTCTTGTTTGTCAGATCGTTGTTTGAGATCCTCCGTGTTGATGTCTGTTCAGTCTCTCGTGTTCCTGCCTTTGCTTTGTCTCCTGTTCGGTCGTTGCTGGATTGTATCACTCACTCACGGATTATCTTCACCTCTCACGGATCTACCACCACCATCATCTCTACCAGCGCACTCAAACCACCTACTCACCAGTCTGTGCTGCCGTCGAGGTCCCTGCGTCACTCTCCAACCTTCATCCATCACACCTCTTGTCAATAAACTCTGTTTACTCGCATTTGCCTCCTGTCCTCCTTACGAGTCGTTACATGTGGGACCTCCCGCACAGCGAATAACAAGGGCTCTAGCCACTTATCCCAATTATTGGCGTCTTCTTGGACGAATTTACGGATCATTGATTTAAGTGTGCGATTAAATCGGTCGACCTGGCCGTCGCTCTGTGGGTGAAAGACGCTAGTTCGAATCGATTTAATGCCCAATAATCCGTACAGTTCGCGTAGTGTACGTGACATGAATGCCGTGCCCTGATCGTGCCCTGATTTCTTTCGGAACCCCCACCCAGGAGATTAGACGAAACAGGGCGTCCGCAACACTCTTAGCGGAAATGTTGCGGAGGACCACTGCTTCAGGATATCGTGTTGCATAGTCAACTATGACTATGACCCTGGGACTCATATAGTGCCCTTGGGTGGGACACGAGGAGGGCCGGGTGGACAGGACCTAGGGAGAGGGACAGGTCGAGAGAGAGACGGAGAGTGGAGAGAGGGAGAGAGAGAGACTGATGGTAGGGGTTCACCGACCCCTGGGCAAGCCACCATGTGGTCCTCTGCGAGATGGATGGCCGAGTCCAGTGACGTGGGATGGTGTCACTGGTCCCACTCGGCTGTTTTCTTCGGAAGCCGAGCGATGAATTGTTCCAGCACAATGAGGTCGATGACGTGTTCCACGTCACTTCCCTCGGCCAGTAGCCACTTGCAGCAGGAGTCCCTGAGCTTCTGGGCCATCGCGAAGGGGCGACCGGATTCCCCCAGGTCCAGGGAACGGAACCGCTGTCGATGCTGCTCCGGGGTATGGCCGACCCGCTGAATGATGGCCCTCTTCAGGTTGTCGAAGACCAGGAGGTTCGCTACCGGTAACTGTTGTGCGGCCACCTGGGACTCGCCCGAGAGCAGGGGGATCAGTCGAACTGGCCATTGGCCTCTGGTTTTCAAACAGTTCCAGGAATACAGGAATACTTCAGGGTCATCTTGCGGTCCCATCTTGTGAAGGGGCAAGTGAGCGGGTACCGTGGGCAGTCCCGTGGCCTTGGCACGAACCTCTTGGTCGATCCAGCTCCGGAACCTCTCGCGGTCCTCCTGCTGGGCTTGAAGAATTGCGTGGAACCGCCGCTCCTGATCCGTTCTCAAGTCCAGCAAGGCCTGATGTTGCTCTTGATGTAGGGCCGCGAGGGATGAAATGACGTCCGCAATTGGCGTGGAGGACAGACTCTGCATGGCGGTGGCACTCCTTCTACCTTTCCCGGTTTCGGCACCAGTGTAGTAAGTTCGTAGGAGGAAAGTAAGAGGACAAAGGGGTCAGCTGAACTGCTGACGAGTTTATTAAATAAAAATATTCTTTATAAACGCCAATGGTGACTTTTACTCTGACATCAATACACACTATCGCCAAACACTTCCGGGTAGCTCTTTTCGGTTCCAGTTCACGTCAGCAGTCCATCTCTCTCTCGACTGCTCCTGTTTCTCCTGGCATTTTATACTCTCTCCACGCCAATTACTGAAACCAGAAACAGGTGTTGATCGTTTCCACTCAAACCACTCACTCATCGTTCGTCTCCTGATTCTCTCTCCCACTGCAGACTTCGCTAAACCACGTCCCCCTGCCACAGTATGTATTTGCATATTGCTGTGTACCCTGTTCGCGTAGATTGGATACGTCATCAGCGAGTTCACATATGAGTGAGAATGGCAGACAAACATCAACAACCTGACCTTCCTTCACAACAACCAACGTCAAGTACTATAAAGTTTGAGTTCAGTAAAGTTGGCTTTGGACGGCAATTTGGAGGGAGGGCGAGATGTATGCTTTAAGTGCTATCAGGCTAAAGTTAGCATTTTCCAGGACGTCCTACTGCACCTTTAATTGCTTTAATCCTACTTTTATTATACATTAATTCAATAAATAAGTGTTCATAAAATGTTTACAAAGACACTGATCAAGCATTAACCCTCTGAAGTCCAAGGGGGTTTTGGGGGCCTGGAGAAGTTTTGACATGCCCTGCCATTAGTGCTTTTATCATTTGCTTATAAATATATAAATGTAAGACACTGTATTCAGTACAAACTGGGCTGCAATAATATGTAAACAGCATGTATGTACATGGTTGTGTTTTTGAGAAAACAACGTTTATGCTTGGTTAGTGGAAAACTACCATTTTTAAGTCACTGAAATAAGATCATAAAAACATACAGAACATTTGTTCACAAGATTGAAAACATGGACCTTGTAGCCTAGAATTTTTGCTTCAAAATGATGTGAAAATCATCTTATTTACTTGTTCACAGAAAACAACAGATTGATTTAAATTTTCTAAGACACTTTTTGTTTCGAAAGGGCATATGTGACTAGGCGAGATTGACCATGAATATTATTCTGATTTACACCTGAGAAGACAAAGGCCCACATGATGAGCTGCATAATGAGCCTTTCAGTCAGGTGTGTAACTGAGAAGGAAGAGTTACAACAAAGAATGTGAGGACAAAATAAATGTATTTATTTTCATGTTTGTAGTTTTTTTTAGAATATATTTAATTATCCCCCAAAATAACTTGCAAGTGCTGTTAAACAGTTTATTAGGAACAATCAAAGCTGACTTTCAAAGCTGAATTATTAACATCAATACTCCGGTCACATGATCCTTTAGAAATCTTTCTAATATTCTGATTTGCTACTAAAACATTTATTTTTAATTATTATTATTATTATTATTATTAATGTTAAAAAGAGGTGAGAATATTTTTCTCAGTTTTTTTTTGATGAATTAAAAGAACAGCATAGTTTGTAACATGATTATTGTATTTATCATCAAATGTGTGCTAAATAAAAGTATTAATTTCTATATATGGGTGATTCTTTAACTATGGTACTTTTCTTGTCCCTGGATGAAATAATAAAATCTAAAAAACATTTCTTCTTTTTTGTTTTTGTCACACTTACTTCACCCTAAGGGGAACTTATAAAAAATTTATCATGGCTCAATCATTCTTTTTATTATATAATATGAGGCCTTTTATACATGTTTTTTACTGTTTTCCCTCCGTCCCTAAGCCAGACTTTGTACCTTCAACCTCGTTTAATTCTGAATTAAATATTTAAAAAATGTATATTTCAAGTACAAATTATAAAAAAATGTCTATTTCAATTATACATATTAAATATTGCAATATTTATTCACATTTTCCTATATTTTTCATAAGTAGAACCCTTGTCCCTTGGGTTCACTGTCATTTCCACCACACTGTACAAAATAGAATCCTGGAATCATTGATTTAGGTTTGTATACTTGGTAACCATAGCAACAGAAACCCCACAGTGGAACACATGGCTGAGTGAAAGGGTGACCTCTTTTGGGGGTAATGAAAAGAAGAAAAATGAAGGTAAATATGACTAAAACTGAGAGTATGTTTATTGGTCGTCATTTCCAAACGGCTCATATTTCACATGGACGTAAAAATAACTGTATAAATTTAATTTAATAATGTGTAATTTGTGTATATTTAATGCTAACTCAAAAACTAATATTAGCAGGCTAACATAGCATGATATTTTAGAGGGAAAGGGGGGAAATGTCATTTCCACCACAGTCATTTCCACCACGGGGTTCATTGTGGTGGTAAAGACATGGTGTGGTGGAAAAGACATTGTTCATGCAAAACAGCAAATTATTTGGGCTATAATACTAAAACTTTAATGTAAAAAAAAACAACAACATATAATTAATTAAGTTAAGGTAGTAAGGAAATATTTTATCATTTATTATTGTTAAAATATTTTTGGTAAATAAGAGAACAATTGTTAAGTAAGTTTGACATGATGTATTGGCTCTTTCTTTAAGATGGCAAGCAATACCACTGCACAGAGGTCAAAATCTTATAGAGAAAGAATAAAATCAGACCCACTTAAATATGCAGAATTCCTCAAGAAGGACAGAGAAAGATACCTGAAGAAAAAGCAGCAAGGTGTTGTTAAATCTGTGACAGAAATGCCAAAAAGAGAACATCGAAAAATGAGAAGACAGTGGCGAATTTCTCAACAAAACAGACGTAGGAAATTGAAAATGGTCTCAGCAGTGAATAGTTTTATAGCACATACAACACCACCAGAATCACCAGACAACATGAGTGTTGATGCAGAAGAAATCCCTGAAACACCTCAGCTGTGTGAGCCTACACCAGAGAGAATTCCACAGAGGAAAAGAGGGAGAAAAAAGGTTGCGAAGGCAAGAACAAAGGTGTACAGAGATCTTAATCACATTAAAGAAAAGCTTGAGGATGCCCTCAGAAAAGTTGAAAAATACAAAAAAAGATGTAATCGACTTAGGAAGAACCTGGGGACCCTAGAGTCACCTAAAATGAAAACAAAGCAACATATGCAGCAAGGAAGCAAGCAATTAAAGAAGACACTCCTATTCCATAACACCATTATGTCAGAAATAAGAAAAAAGTATCAGAATGTTGACAATCGTAAAGCTCGGCAACTGATCTCCAAACTTGTGGCTGGCAAGATCTTGAAAAAATACCGCCTGGTCACCATGGCCAAGAAAGAGTTTAGATTCTCTACAAAGCTAATCAGGACAAACATGACAAGGGCAGACAAACTCAAATACACCCGCAAAACACAACGAAACAGAATCAGCCAAGAAGTGAAGGAAAAGATAACAAAGTTTTTAGAACGCGACGATAACAGTAGGACCACTACTGGAAAGAAAGAGACAATTACAAAGATGAAAAATAAAATGCAAAAGCGCTTTCTGGTGGATTCTTTGCAGACACTGCACCTGAAGTTTAGACACGAACATCCCGAAGTCAGACTCTCCTATGCAGAGTTTTGCAAAAAGCGACCCTTTTGGATTGTTACACCAACGATCAAAGACAGAGACACGTGTCTGTGTAAGCTACACTCAAACATACAGTTCATGGCAAACAAACTATTCTTTCACAAAGTCATTAAAACGTCTAAAGTCACCGATCTCATGTATTCAATTGCATGCAAAAATGTGACAAAAGAATGCATGTACAGGGAGTGTCTGGATTGTAAAGACCATGAGCTCCAAACCTCTGCCTTCGATGCTGGGGAGCAAACCTGGTGGTTTGAATGGAGAAGTTCTGTGGAAGACAGAGAAAAAAATAAAAAAGATGGCTCCAAAGAAATGATTAAAGTTCACCACACAACGAAGGAAAAAGTATATGGGACATTGAAGACACTGTTGGATGACTTTTCAGACCAACTGAAGAAAAAGATGGGAAAGCACATTCACAACATAAAACACCAATATCTGTCTTTGAGAGAACTAAAAGAAAAGATTGACGAAGAAAGCATTGTTCTACAAATTGACTTCGCAGAAAATTACATGTGCAAATTTTACAATGAAATTCAAGCTGTCCATTTTGGTGATTCCCACCAGCAGGTAAGCCTCCATACTGGTGTGGCTCACACTAAGAATGGTGTTGTGTCTGTTTGCACCATTAGTTCCTCAATGCGCCATGACCCACCTGCAATCTGGGCTCACCTCAAAAAAGTGCTTACCTACCTCAAACAACTAAACACAGCTGCAACCACCCTGCATGTCATAAGTGATGGCCCAACCACTCAGTATAGGTCAAAAAAGAACTTTTTTTTCCTGAGCAAAGTACCATATGAGCTGGGATTCCAAAAGGTGACCTGGAATTTTCTGGAGGCCGGACATGGGAAGGGCCCAGCTGATGGAATTGGTGCGGCTGTTAAGCGCCAGGCAGACTCGCTTGTGGCCAAAGGCACTGACCTTCCAACTGGAAAAGTGATGTTTGAACAACTGCTTAACCAGCCATCGACTGTCAAGTTAATGTACATCACTGAGGGGGAAATTGAAGAGATGGATAGTCTCCTTCCTGATGGCCTGCTGACCATCAAAGGAACCATGCAGATACATCAGGTATCACACGTCACCTTTGTAATGAGAGTTTAACATTTTTCAATTTATATCTCCACAGTGTTTAAGTGCATTTTGTTCTTTTAGATAGTCTCTACAAGACCGGGGGAGATTTCTTGGCGAGTTCTCAGTTGCTTTTGTGCAGATCCCCATCCTTGCCAGTGTTTTGGTCTCAAAAATGTTGACATACTGGGAGCACAGAACATGGAGACTGCATTGGGATCACCAAGTTCAAGCACACTTACCAGCACCTTTCAACCCATCATAGACCTGCATGAAGGACTGATTGGAAGTTGGTGTGTGGTACGGTATGATGGGGATCCTTACCCTGGCATTATACAGGATGTGGACCCTGAGGGTTGTGCTCTGGTGAAAACCATGAGTCATATTGGCAAAAACAAGTTCTTCTGGCCTATGAGAGACGATGTAATTTGGTACCGGCCAGAAGATGTGATCAGGCTGGTTCCAGAGCCTCTACCAGTAACAAAGAGGCATGTGATGGTGGAACCAACAGTTTGGAAGGAAATATGCTCTGTTCTTGACCATGACACATAACTGAACCTCAGGCCCATACACAAGTTTGCCAGATACAGTATTTTGCAAATACAATGTCTATTTTGTCAGATTCAAGTTGTTATTCCACATTATTACGTTTGACAGTACATGGATTTACGACATAACACACATGACAGTAACGTTTAAGTACAGAGTGTTTGCTCTGGTTCAGCATATAGGCATATAGAAGTTTTCGATTTCAAAATATTGCCTATGTTTATCTGTTATTCAACATTTATATTCAGCTGGTTATATTAAGGTTATATTAAGGTAATGATGACATAAAGGGTTTGCTCTAGTTTGTACTAGTTTGTACTAGTTCAGCATGTAGAAAGCAGTGAAGAAATGTTTTTTTTTTTATTTCTAACACATTCATGTTTTTTAATTTTTTGGATTGTTTTTTATTCAAAAATATTGGTTATATATTTTTGTTCACTAATGAAATAAAAAATAATTTCTAATAGTTTCTAATTGGAAGTTGCCTATCTATGTCATTTCCACCACACATTGTCTTTTCCGCCACGCCATGTCATTTCCACCACAACACATATTTTAAAGTAAAACATATAAAAAACATACAATCAAACCAACTATATTCAGTGGTGTTGATCATTGTGCAGTTAGGGGTAAGATATGTGTATACACATTGAGAAATACATGATTTTGAGCTATGATAAGTAAATTAAATGTTCCAGTGATCTAGTTTTAGGTGTTTTTTAGTGTAAACATTGTAAAATCTTTACAGTTACAT
This sequence comes from Carassius carassius, assembly GCF_963082965.1. Lineage (NCBI taxonomy): Eukaryota > Metazoa > Chordata > Actinopteri > Cypriniformes > Cyprinidae > Carassius > Carassius carassius. The sequence continues at coordinate 27,447,195 of NC_081776.1, forward strand.
TTCTGAAAAATAAATAAATTACAAATTTGATCAGAGATGTGTGTGCTATTTAATCAAATATGTTTATAACAGAAGATATTTAATTATTTTCTCTTCAAAACACACGTTTTGCTATGTGATGGAAATGACCGTTTTCTTGGACTGTCAGATAAAAATGGAATAAAATATATATTATTCAATAAAAATCAGCACAGCCAACTTAAGGGAAGGTTTCTAGACAGTCTGAGAAACCAACTGATACTAAAAAACTGTTTGTAGAAATGTTTTTATTTTCTGAAACTGTCTAGCTCAAAGAGTACCATAGTTGAAGAATCACCCATATATACTGACTCCAAGCTTTTGAATGGTATAGTGTATATTGTTACATTTGGAGTAAGACTGGAGTTAATCATGCTGAAAATTGAGCTTTGATCACAGGAATTAATTTAATTTTAAAATATATTAAAATAGGAAGCAGTTATTTTAAAAAGTACAAATATTTCACAATATTACTGCTTTAGCAAATTGGCATTGACTGGTAGAATACCATGTTGTTGAAATATCATGTTGAAATATATAAATTAACATCACATACCTAGTATTTCCAAAGTGTATATTGTTTATGTGCTCTCAAATAAGCTACATTTTTAACATTATTGTGATGGTTACTGATACTAGTAGAAATTTATAGGAGAAAAAATAATACAATTACCACAAAGCACATTTATTATCCGTGATATTTACAGCTTACTTGATACATTTATATCTCAGAAAATAAAAACATGACTAGTCTTGAGGGAAATATAGGTTTTATTATTTTTATCAATCGCAGATCTCACAGACGAACGTCTTAATATTATCGCACATTAGAAATGTTTAGTGAGATAAAATGTGCACGATGACATTAAGCAAATCTGTTCGCCATCATCACTCTTTATTATTAAGCAGGAGTTTACGTACAGTTAACGCATGTGCGTGCGCCACGTTCGTTGTGGTGTGTGTGTGTGACTGACAGACAGCGTCCGCGGCACGCATTAGAGATCTCGCAGATCTCACAGACAAACGTCTTAATATAATCGCACATTAGATATGTTTGGTGAGATAAGATGTGCACGATAACATTATTAAGCAAAAATACATAGTACATTTTTTTTCCCTTGTTCCAGTACCGAAAGCAGAACCGATAGCGTCAGATCTTAGCCTACTGATACGGTCTTTCATAATTTAGCCCCGGGGCCAGTTTAATACCGGGTTTCGGTACACATCCCTACTTATACCTGACTTATATTTTTTCCTCTCACAAACTTAAATTTATTTTTTATCGTGTAAAAAAAAAAAAAAAAACATGCAGCAAACAGAGAATAGGTGATGGATCCATTAAAATGCAACTATAGACGACTTATATATTTTTTCCTCTGACAAACTTAATTTATTTTTTAGCGTGCTTAAAAAATAAAAAATAAAATAGACATGCAGCAAATGAAAATAGGCGATTAATCCGTTAAAATTTTATACTTCAGAGCAGAGCCTGGGCCTAATATAGGCTATCCAGGTTTTTTTTTTATTGCATCTGAAAATGACTAGATCAGCCTCCTGCGATGCTCAGCTGTGGACAATTTAAAAATGTTTGATATAAAGGTTGCTGTCCCATTTTATACAGGAATTGTTAATTTAAAAAAATTGAATTATATTGTTAGTTCTAATTATATTGTTAACACAAATTCATTTAGACTATTTAACATGCACTGTGACATTTTATCCTTTTTTACTTATAAACTCCTTGAGAATTTAAAGTTAGTTTAATAGTATTTAAATAAAAGTTTAAAAATAGGTTTTAACTGCTAAATACCAACAACCATACTGCATGTGAATAAATAAAATGCATACTTTTCATAACATTTCATTATTCATAAAATGCATAACATTTCTGGATTTGTACTTCAATATAATGAGCTCTAAGTTTAATAGTCTGGTTCTCTCTCTCTCTCTCTCTCTCTATTTAACAGCATTAGCTCAATGAAATACGTCTTCCTTCAGGTAGAATGAATGTTTTCCTGCTTGCTAAATGTTGGGCTCAAGATCAATATGTTGTATTCGCCTCAATCTGATTCAGTAAAGTCAAACCGCAGACAGTGAAGCTGCATCACTGAGAACGAGTCCCACGCGCTGTGAGGCCGGAACAGAGGATTCCGCTTGGTCTTAAAGCCTTCCTCAAACATCCACGATCACAAATAACAATGATTTTCACAAAATAATTATTAATTATTAATTGATGATTTGTTATTATCATTATGGTCTTGTGAAAATATATATACGCATAAAAAGCTAAATGTTTTCATTTCATTTTCATTTCGGTTCATTCTTGGTTTAAAAAAAATCTTCAGGTTCCATATGCAGAGCGAAATGGGAACGGTCCAGCATTTAGCAATAATTATTATTAACTCTTTTTTCAAACTACTAACTCTTTACATTTTTGAATTATGCCTTATGTGTGTCCAAAAATTAAGTATTTTCTGTTTCAGCTGTTTGTTCGCGCTGGTGTCACAGGGCCGGCGCGTGCCTATAGGCGAACTAGTCAGCCGCCTAGGGCGGCAGCTCAGCCAGGGCGTCAAGAAAGAGAGAATGCGAGAGAGAGAGAGAGAGAGAGAGAGAGAGAGAAAGAGAAAATTATTAATTTATTTTTGTTTTACATTAGGTTACAGTTATCGCACTTATATCAAAAGCATTTTTTTACCCACTCCATTAGTATAAATTTAAATTCACTTTAAATTTAAAATAAAAATTCCCACCCGGCCGCGCTCTGTTAGTATATGCGTGCAAAATACTTTAATGTATATTCAAAAATGTCAAAATGAATAAAATAAGGCTATCTGGTCATGAGTAACAAAGACGACTTCTTTTAAATGAGAAACAATGAGACTCCTTTTTGAAATTCATCGCCTCCATTCTGTGAAAGAGCGTTTTTCGCTGCTTCGAGACCATGGGCGCGTATTTGGATTTTAAAATGACATCGCATCTCTCAAAGAAAAGGAGAATACAATAGTTCTTCAGGATTGCTTAAGACTCTTCAGGATTGCTTATGGAAAAGGCCCTGACTCATGGAGACTCGCGGGACGTTGATGGGCATGAATTGTTCGAAGAGCTGACTCCTTTGGGCAGACGCCTGGTTGCTGGAGCCTGGTTGCTAAACCACTGGATGCGCTTAAATTCATCTGTGAAAAAGGGATGGAATTAATTTTTCCAAATGTTTTTGTATCATTGAGAGTGCTTCTCACTGTCACTGTGATCTCTGGAGAACGCGGTTTTTCAAAGCTTAAATGGATTAAAAATTATCTCCGACGTACAGGTTAAACTCGAGGACGCAATCAAAGCATTTGTAGCTGCAAAAGCCCGACCCGCACGCTTCTGAAATGTAGGCTAGTTGTGTGAATGTGTGTAACCTCCGAAACCTCTAGTACTTATGAGCTAAAAAGTTGTGTGCATATGTTTAGTTTAATTCTATAATAATCAGAGGTGGAAAGTAACGAATTACATTTACTCGCGTTACTGTAATTGAGTAGCTTTTTTGTGTACTTCTACTTTTTTAAGTATTTTTTTTAATCTGTAATTTTACTTTTACTTAAGTATATTTAGTTTGAAGTATTGTACTTCGCTACATTTTAAAACACATTAATTACTGAGTAAAAAAAAAATCGCTCCCTGGAAGCTATGTCAGTAAATAATGGGCAGGAGGGCAAACTGGCGCTAAAATCACAAGAAAGATGCAGACGGACAAAACAGGCGTTAGTGGTGCAGACACCGCTGAAAACGAAACCCCGTCATATTCTGAAGTTGAACTTGAAGGAAATGAAGTGAACCCCTGCCCATATTTATACTCTATTATGCTGTGTATGCTGTGCTTGCCTAGGGAGACCAAACTAGCAGTTTATAAAATCTCGACAAGACATCAACCCCACGTAATGTAAAAAAAAAAAACAACGGTCAAATATGTACTATTGTGTATTATGTATTGTGTTAATCAGCTACAAGTCGGCTGACTCGATTTTCTTCTCATACATTCCCGCAGCGTCACAGTGCATTTCCCTAAAGAAGCCGAGCGACTTCAATGGGGCTTTCTTTGAACAGTTTTTTTCTGTGCTCCGAAGCTAGACGGTCATTGGATAAATGCTGCGATTATGTCCCGCCCACGGACGCTCATCGTCTCTGGAGGTGAATGAAGACTGGGCTTCCGCGTGATGATTGGAGGATCTGTCGATCTCCTTTTGACTGACAGCGGTCTGCACCATAAGAAGTCGGTGAAGCTGTTTCACGCTCAGTCCCATGATCGCGGATTTCTCAAGTGTATTCGAAAGACAAACTGCGGCAATATTTCTTGATATTTGTAAAATGCAGAACCACCACAAAATTGAATTGGTAACTAAGATTGAAAATGTGCGCGCGCACGCACACACACTATAGCCATCTAGTGGTTAAAGTGATTTATTACAATTTTTAAACTCAATTTCCCCAAAAATGGGCAAAAATCTTACATTAAACCTTATAAAATTATCCATGGTATCCCCATGTATGAAAGTTAGAAATCTGGGTCTTTTATGAAGTGAATTTTACCTGAAATGCTTTTTTCTTTTTTTGTAAAAAAAAAAAAAGCCTATTTAAATAAATATTTATTTATTTATAGAAATTTAAAAGATTTAAATCCTCCAAAAACTGTACAAAGTTTAGTAAAAACATAAATGAACAGAGTAAAATTATATTTGTAAAAAATTTAAATATTTTACTATTACAAAATGAAATGTTATTGTCTGGGGTCAAAAAGACCCCGCGTGTCACTACAAATGAAGACCATCAGAGGGTTATAATGTAGGCCGAAAATGAGCTTCCCCTCTTTGAAAGACCAGCAGCCGCCAATGATATATATATATATATATTTATATATTTATATATTTATATTTATTAAATATATATTTATATTTATATATATATATTTATATATATATATATATATATATATATATATATTTTTTTTACAACAGGACAGCAAACTAAGAGACTTGCGTTTTAGACACCATATTGCCGGTTTTTGCTCTATTTCTACAACAAAAATTTATTCCAAACACAGCCACCAAAGCAAAATTTTGCATCTCTGAGCAACATGACAGTGTTTCGTTTCTGAATGAATCAACCGTTTAAATGATTTGGTTCAATCGCAATGACTCACTTATTAACAGTGACTTGCTGACACATACTGGCCATTTTAATTTCACATTTAAAGTATCTTTTGATTTTTTTTTTTTTATAATTAAGTTTTTATAATTTCAAATGAGCATTCAACATTTTATGTCTGGCATATCAAAACATTATTCATGCATTTGTAACTGCAGGTTAAATGCATTCTTGTCCTGCACTAAACAGTGTGTAAATACATCTAAATGCCACGTCCGATGAAGCTTTTGCATTTCCTCTGTATTGAAAAGATGAGTTTGTTGATAATGATTTGCCTGGTAACAGCCCAAATGTTTTATTATTCTAAATAACTGATTCCTTTAATTAAAAACAACTAGTTTGAGATTAATAGACCTATCCCAGGGGTGTCAAACTCAGTTCCTGGAGGGCCGTAGCCCTGCAGAGTTTAGTTCTAACCCTGCTCCAGCACACATATCATGTAGTTTTCAAATAAACCTAAATGATTAGATTAGCTGGATCAGGTGTGTTTAATTAGGGTTATATCTAAACTGTGCAGGACTGTGGCCCTCCAGGAACTGAGTTTGACAACCTTGGCCTGTCCCATTTTTGACTCCCTCCCACTGTTAAAATGTAACTAAGTAATTTTTACTCTGAGTAAATTTTAAATGAGCTACTTTTTACTTTTACTTGAGTTGATTTTTTAGACTGGTACTTTTACTTGTACTTAAGTAAAATTTCATTAATGTAATGGTACTTTTACTTGAGTAGAATATTTTTGTACTCTTTCCACCTCTGATAATAATATGAGCTGCGAGAATATAATGAATACAAAGAGTAGTGCTGCTGAGTGCAGGCATGTTTCAGCCCAGTAACACACCGTTCCTCAGAGTCAAAACACAGACCGAATTCTGTTCAGCTGGAGGGGGTTGGGTTTTTGGGGTTAGTTATGTGTGGCTTGTGGGGGTCGAGATAAAGGTGTGAATTGCTCTTTCATATGGACAGTGTCTTATGAGGCTTTCAAAGTTGCTGAACCGGTTTATATAGAACTGTTGTTTTGGTTATATATATATATAGACAAAAAAATGGTCTGTCCCCAAGTAAGATTTTTCTAATTCTAGTCGTTCATTTGTTATATTCAACTAATCAGAGGTTTCTATAAAATTTACATAATCAAATCTTAATATATTCCACGCTCAAGCACATCCATTAAGTTTGCCACAAAGTACATGCAGAAGTAGCCCAATAATTGTGAAAAATGAGACATTTTAATCATTTGTTAATAAACAAATGTTTTCTTGTCTGCTGCAAGATGAAATTCACAGTGCTGGCTCTCTCCGACAGAGAAATGCAACACTCACAGATTGTTGAATGTTGAATATTAATGCACCCTGTCATTAATCCGAATTAATAATTTTTGCACAAATACTTGCATATGAATATTAATTCACATTTTGCATTACAACGAAAATTATTTTTTACATGCAATTATCCAAAATGAAACCAAACAAGATTTGTAATGAAGATAAAATAAATAAGAATAAAAGCCGAACATCTACCATCACACCTGCAGTGCAAATCTTGCACATATTTTACACACCTGCATTTAAATGCAGCTGCATTTTTTTTTTCATTAAATAATATGAAAGCAAGTAGGGCTGGGTGATAAATCAATTTTATCAATTAACTCGAATTTGTAATTTACATCGGTTTGTTTGAATGAAAATCGGTTTTCTTTTTAACATCCACCGACGCACCACTCAGTTCTCCCGTAGTTCAGAGTGGCTCAACCCTCCCCCGCGAGTCTGAGACAGAGACACGCCGCCGAGCAAAAGATGAGCTGAGCGGTGTGATTCTGACTGGAGCACGTGATATAACTGCATATTCAGCAAGAATTCATGTTAAACATATTTAGCTATGGCTTGATCAGGTTATAATGACTGCAATAGTCGAGCAGGATGTTAAAGGCTATATGAGTTTGTCTGTTTCTTTTACTGATTATTTCCGGGTTAAAGCATGATTTAAACAGATAAAGCACATTCACACGCAATCGCTTTAGCAATAATGCATTCAAACAAATGTAATCTTACAGTGCTACTACATTATCAGTAGGCTATTTGATTTTGAAATCTTGAAGAAATTAATCGATCTGTTTAGATAAAATAACTGACAAAAATGTACTGTTATTTTCCTCACAAACTAAATTTTCACAGCTGATGGGCTAGTATTAACAAAAAATAAATAATAATAAAAGAATAATATACAACCCGAATTCCGGAAAAGTTGGGACGTTTTTTAAATTTTAATAAAATGAAAACTAAAGGAATTTCAAATCACATGAGCCAATATTCTATTCACAATAGAACATAGATAACGTAGCAAATGTTTAAACTGAGAAATTTTACACTTTTATCCACTTAATTAGCTCATTTAAAATTTAATGCCTGCTACAGGTCTCAAAAAAGTTGGCACGGGGGCAACAAATGGCTAAAAAAGCAAGCAGTTTTGAAAAGATTCATGTGGGAGAACATCTAGTGATTAATTAAGTTATATGATATCAGGTCTATAACATGATTAGCTATAAAAGCTTTGTCTTAGAGAAGCAGAGTCTCTCAGAAGTAAAGACGGGCAGAGGCTCTCCAATCTGTGAAAGACTGCGTAAAAAAATTGTGGAAAACTTTAAAAACAATGTTCCTCAACGTCAAATTGCAAAGGCTTTGCAAATCTCATCATCTACAGTGCATAACATCATCAAAAGATTCAGAGAAACTGGAGAAATCTCTGTGCGTAAGGGACAAGGCCGGAGACCTTTATTGGATGCCCGTGGTCTTCGGGCTCTCAGACGACACTGCATCACTCATCGGCATGATTGTGTCAATGACATTACTAAATGGGCCCAGGAATACTTTCAGAAACCACTGTCGGTAAACACAATCCGCCGTGCCATCAGCAGATGCCAACTAAAGCTCTATCATGCAAAAAGGAAGCCATATGTGAACATGGTCCAGAAGCGCTGTCGTGTCCTGTGGGCCAAGGCTCATTTAAAATGGACTATTTCAAAGTGGAATAGTGTTTTATGGTCAGACGAGTCCAAATTTGACATTCTTGTTGGAAATCACGGACGCCGTGTCCTCCGGGCTAAAGAGGAGGGAGACCTTCCAGCATGTTATCAGCGTTCAGTTCAAAAGCCAGCATCTTCGATGGTATGGGGGTGCATAAGTGCATACGGTATGGGCAGCTTGCATGTTTTGGAAGGCTCTGTGAATGCTGAAAGGTATATAAAGGTTTTAGAGCAACATATGCTTCCCTCCAAACAACGTCTATTTCAGGGAAGGCCTTGTTTATTTCAGCAGGACAATGCAAAACCACATACTGCAGCTATAACAACAGCATGGCTTCGTCGTAGAAGAGTCCAGGTGCTAACCTGGCCTGCCTGCAGTCCAGATCTTTCACCTATAGAGAACATTTGGCACATCATTAAACGAAAAATACGTCAAAGACGACCACGAACTCTTCAGCAGCTGGAAATCTATATAAGGCAAGAATGGGACCAAATTCCAACAGCAAAACTCCAGCAACTCATAGCCTCAATGCCCAGACGTCTTCAAACTGTTTTGAAAAGAAAAGGAGATGCTACACCATAGTAAACATGCCCCGTCCCAACTATTTTGAGACCTGTAGCAGAAATCAAAATTGAAATGAGCTCATTTTGTGCATAAAATTGTAAACTTTCTCAGTTTAAACATTTGCTATGTTATCTATGTTCTATTGTGAATAAAATATTGGCTCATGTGATTTGAAAGTCTTTTAGTTTCATTTTATTAAAATTTAAAAAACGTCCCAACTTTTCCGGAATTCGGGTTGTATAATAAAAAATAATAATAAAATTAAATAAAGGTCTTTTCAGCATTAAGGTAATAACATCACAGTTTTTTATCATCTTGTCTCAGTTATAAGTTTAACTTGTTTTGAAAAATTTCTTTGTCATTTGAATATTGATTTTAAAATCGATTTAAATCATAAATCTGATTTTTTTTTTTAGGCCATATGCTATCGCCCAGCACTAAAAGCAAGTAAAGAAGGCTCCCTTTAAAATAACTTATGCTGTCAGTTAATGAAGCTCTTTTTTACATCGTGTGTATTTTGTCGATTATAATGAGAGAACGTGAGTTTAATCGTGAGGACGTTTTATTAATCCGTCTTTAGAGTTTCAAAGATTTAATCGTGCAGGTTTAATTTTATTTGTTTCTTGTTTTAGGCTAATTAGGCATAAATAATGGGAAAGAAATTATACAGTGCTTCATGTTCAAACATGCAACAATTTCTTAATCAGTTTACAGACAAATGTTTTTTCCCCAATAAGTTAAAGGACAGGTAACGAATAACAAAAATGCATGTTGTTTTATTAAAGGAAAAAAAATATATTTATATTGAAAATATAAATTAAAATATGAAAATATTGACATTTTGCATATTAATCCATGAAGCCAACCCCCCTAAAATAGGCTACCACTTTTAATGCTCCGATGCAAAGTAAACCACAATTTATTTTAAATAATATAATGCATAATTAATATAATATAAATAATACTGCACACCTTTTAAATGTGTTAAATCTAAAATATGGTTTAATACCATGTAGATTAGAGAAAATATAATCACAGGTTCAGGCAAAGGCTTGACATTTATCCTGCTTGAATTCGTTCTAAGAAATGCACATAACTTCATAAGTACCAAACTTTCGTCTGTGGATATTAAATATTAAATATTTTAACTACAGTGTTTTTCTTTCATTTTCCCTGACTGAAGCCATCAAATCTAACACATCAGTGAGGCAAAACTGACGTCTATTAGCGTAAATGTGCTTTGATGCGCTTGTTTGATAACTTGTGGTTAAAGCGCCACTCAGCGGTCAAAGGCTGCAAATGCACTTTATACCATCGCCGCGGTGTTACGTGCGGCGGTAAAAAGGGCCTTTTGAATGTCTACTTAGTGTATATATAGTTATAAACACAACATGTATATTATATGGTTATATTCATGAACAGAGAATAGCCCATCACAGTAAAGTTTTGTCTAATACAAAGAAAACTAATACAAGTAGATTAATAAAAAAAAGACTTACTCATGTTTATGATCTCTACTAGATCAAGCTGCTTCATTCTTTTTTCTGAGGTAATCCAAAACTCAAACCCTGTGGTAATCCTCAGTGCGTCTTCTTGGGGTGAATTATGTCTTATTCCTCTCAGCACGAAGTGAACAGTAGAATTTTCTCGCTGCTTTTTTTTCTTTGGTATGGGCGTTTACACGCAGCGAGCTTCAATTTGTCTATTATAATACCAAAAGCGCTCAGTGCATGGGATAGATATAATCAAGGGATATATGAAAGATGGAACATCGCATTGTTTTCATATGGATTACTTTATCACAGAATATTTGTTTTCGTAGACATGTAGACATGTCTAGCTTTCTATAGGTATATCTCTCATGTCTCTGAGTATTTGCTGAGTTACAGTTCATTTTAATGACTCATTTCTAAATGAAGATAACCGCAGACCAAGGCGGAAGATAGCGCACCGTTTGTGCTCTTTGTTTTGTAAATGTTTTTTTTTTGTTATTATGTGTATACAAATAAAAGTAGACCCTTTACAGATTTGATTGATGTATTGCTCTTATCTGTACAATCAAAACTGAAAGTCTAATTTAAGTTCTTTTTTGTGTTATCAGGAGAAGATGCCACAAATGCGACAAGTTTGTCGAATACAGAGGGTTAACCCTCTGAGGTCTAAGGGTATTTTTGGGACCTGGAGAAGTTTTGTCATGCCCTAACAATTCTGCTTATTTCAGTTGCTTATAAACATCTAAATGGCAAAAGTCTAATATCACTGTATTCCGCACATACTGGGCCATAATAATATGTGAGCAGCATGTATGTACATGATTGTGTTTTTGATAAAAAAAAAAAGTTTATGCGTGGTTAGTGAAAAACTACAAATTGTAAATCACTTGAACACTTACAGTACATTGGTTCCCAGGACTTTTGAGAACTTGAGCTTGTAGCCTATAATTTTTCTTTCTAAATTATGTGAAAATCATCTTGTTCGCTCATTCACAGAAAACAATATATTGATTTATATTTTCTAAGACACTTTTTCTGTAGAAAGGGTCTATGCGAGAGGGCGTGAACTATCATGCATTATATTGTGATTTACACCTGAGAAGACAAAGACCCGCATAATGAGCTGCATAATGAGCTTTTCAGTCAGGTTTGTGACTGAGAGGAAAGAGTTACGAGAAAGAATCTGAGGACAAAATAAATGTATATAATTTTATGTTTGTAGTTTATTTATAATATATTTAATTATCCCACAAAATAATTTAATATTCACTTGCAAGTGCAGTTTATTATTTACAATCAAAGCTGACTTTCAAAGCTGAATTTTTTGCATCATTACTCCAGTCACACAATCCTTCAGAAATCATTTTAACAATCTGATTTTCGACAGACAAATATATTATTATTATTATTATTAATGTGGAAAAGAGCTGAGAATATTTTTTCAGGGGGGTTTTTTGTTGCTAAATTGAAAGAACAGCATTGTTTGTTACATTTGTTACAGTTATATTATTTACATCAAGCTTTGTATGGTAAAGAGTATATTTTTATTAAAACTTCATAAATGTTTCACTTGATTATACACTTAGTCAGGAATTATAGTTTGGAAAAAGTCTAACTAGTAAAATGTTTACACATTATAAGAAACCTAAAACAAGTATATAAATAAATAAAAAAAGACTTATGTTTATGATCTCTGCTGAATAAAGCGCTTCATTTCTTTTTTCTGAGGAAATCTCAAACCCTGAGGTAATCCTCATCACATCTTTTTGGGGTGAATTATGTCTTAATGAAGGGAGACGTGAAAAACTGGACATCGCGTTGATTTCATATGGATTACTTTATCACAGAATATTTGTTTTCGGTAGCACTTGTTTAGTTTAAAAGTAGACATGTCAAGATTTCTATAGATATATCTCTCATGTCTCTTCGTTGAGTATTCACTGAGTTACAGTTCATTTAATGATGCATTTCCAAATGAAGATCACCGCAGACAAAGGCTGCAAACAGCGCACCTTGTTTGTTTTCGATTTTCCAGAACTTCATCACGTCTCAACAGATCTTCCAGAGCTTCATCATACCACAACCGATCATCCAGAGCCTCGTCACATCTCAGCTGAACTTCCAGAGCCTCGTCACATCCTGTCTGTTGCACCCAGCAATGTTCTCTCAGCCTGTTGTGTTGCTGTCAAGGAGACTGTTGATCATCTCCAGAGGTGGCGGCAACTGCTGCAGAACCTTCTGAGGTGTCAGTAGTATTCATCCATTAACTCTCATTCTATCCTGTCGTGGACATGGAGGCCATCCATGAACTCCCCGCCGGTCCCGTCATGGCTATGGAGGCTGTCTATGAACTATCGTTCATTCCTGTCATGGAGGCCATCTGTGAACTTTCTACCTGCCTTATCATGGCACAGAGGCCACCATTAATCTGTCTATGTTATCTGTTCCAGTCCCATCTAACCAGACTTGCTCTCTTGAGCCATCAATTCGGCTGTGGTGGTCCTCTGCTCTGCCCTGGTGGGCTTCTGTCTCGTCTGCTCAGCTGTGGTGGTCCTCTGCTCCGCCCTGGTGGGCTCCCACATCACCTGCTCCGCCCAGTTGGGCTCCAGCTCCACCCCGGCGGGCTCCTGTTCTGGAGTTAAGCCCACGGCGGGCCCCTGTTCCCGAGTTAAGCCCACTGCGGGCCCCTGTTCCCGAGTTAAGCCCACGGCGGGCCCCTGTTCTATATATTAGGCCCAGGGAGGGCTCCTGTTCCCCATGTTAGGCCCAGGAAGGACTCCTGTTATCCATGTTAGGCCCAGGAAGGGCTCCAGTTCCCCATGTTAGGCCCAGGAAGGGCTCCAGCTCTGCCAGCTCTGGCCCGGTCCCCAGCCACTCCACTTCCACATGGACCTGGCCCTCCATCCCTCCCCCTGTTTCGCCTCCGCTCCACCGCCCTCCTAGATTGTTAAGAGCATCTGGAAGCCGCTCCCTTGAACTTAAGTGGAGGGCACTCCACTCAGGACTCACTCAGGACCCATTTCCAACTCCAATTCCCATAATCCCATGCTTAGAGCTAATCACCACCAGGTGTTCCCCATTACCACTCCCCTATATATACTGTGTTTGGACTCTCAATTAGGATGAGGTCTTGTTCTAGCCCAGTCTGTCAATTCCGAGCGTTTATCCTTTTGTTTGTTCCTCCCGTGTCTGACTTCGGATTGTTTATACTGCCTGTGATTCTCTGCCGCCCGCCCCGACCTCTGCCTGGTGTTGTTGCTATTTCTGGATATTTCTGGACACACCTGATGCTGTTCCTGATTTCTGCCTGTCTGACCATTCTTTAATAAACTACTGCATATGGATCCGAACGTCTCTGACTCCGTGTTACAGGGCTTTACTTTTTAACAACCAGATTTGATAATGCTCAAAAATATTAAAAGTTATAGACACTGAAGTGCCTTGAAATTTTTTTTACCACACTGAATTTTTTTTTAATTTGATATAAAAATACATGAAATCAATCCTGGAGCAATCTAGAAAAAATAATGGGTTGAAAGTCACATGTCTCATAGTTTCTATTTCAAATCTGAAGAAGATACCATGAAAAATGAGATTCCTGCAAATATTTATCTGTGACTATGTCTAGCCCCCCACCCCCCACATATAAAAACTGTATTGAAGGCTTCTACAAACTATTTTAGTCATTAAACATACCACTGCATAGTTTTTTTCAATTATAAAACACTAGACAGAAACTTAGACATCATATAAGTGATTTATTTGAGCACAAGAAAAATACAATAAGAATAATTTAAGTAAGAAAAATAAAAAAGATTTAACTTTGTATGCCAAGAACAGAATATCCTGAGATTGCTAGTTTTTGAGATTATGGTACCAACCTCTCATTGCATGACACAGCGTAGAGCGCACCTACTCTACACTGATTGCTGCTGTACTATCTGCCGGCAGTCCTTAGAGAGTGCGCAGTTATCAACAACTCTCCTATGGACACTATGACCACGTTCTCCCCTGCCACCCACATCCCCGTTGGGCAGAGGGTCGAAATGATAATTTGTTTTTGTGCTTCGTGAACACTACACTGCAAAGATGTATGGGGGGAGGTGCAAATATTTAACGACAGACCGTCTCTTGCAAAAGGCAAATATTCCCCTTCAGAGGCAGAATCAGTGAATAACATTTGCAACTCAACCTCATGGTAGAAGTTTTTATTAGCCATTTGGCGATTTTTTCTCACAAATCACACCATTTACTTGCACGGTATGAACTGAGCTGCTTTTGCATCAATGACATGATAGCTGACATGCTCTGTTATTTCCTCAAACACTTTGAATAGGAACATGACGTAATGTTGGTCTAGAATCGAAGTACTACATGTCTGCCATCTAGTGGTAGAGAATAAAAATGAGATATTACACCATAATAGGAACTACAGAATAAAAATGAGATATTACACCATAATAGGAACTACAGTCTATTTTATATAAGTATGACGTCTTGTCGCAATTTTGTGACTTTGGCACTTAGAAGGTTAATTACAGTGACAATGATGAACTCACTATTTGTACATAGTCTATTAGAAGGTTAATTACAGTGACAATGATGAACTCACTATTTGTACATAGTCTATTAATGTATTAACTAAAGTTTATAAACTACTAATGAACTACAATAGTTTAAAATGAATTATAAGTGCTATGTTATTGTATAATTATTATAAAATGTTATCAATAAAGTCTTATTGCAATGTATTTAGCACAAACATGCACTGCAGATTATAAACTATATAAAATCATACATTCACATTAATATAGATGTTTGTTTTGTTCTTTACACAGGCTATGTGGATGTTATCTCACTGCTTCATCCTGTGAGAATTTGTCTTCAGTTCTACAATCCTCAAATTCCCATTTAAATGTGCTGGACCTGAATAACAATGACCTGCGGGATTCAGGATTAAAGTTGCTTTCTGAAGGATTGAAGAGTCCATACTCTAAGCTGAAGATATTGAGGTTTGAATTTGAAATACTTAAAAAAAAAACTTGCAAAACGATGCAAAATAATTCATTACTAAAAAAAAATCACACTGTTAAGATTTATTCTGTATGTAATTACTGTGTTCTTCTTGTTTAGATTTTCCATCTGTAGCCTCACTGCTCAGTCTTGTGAGAGTTTGTCATCAGCTCTACAATGCTCACACTCTGTCCTGAGAGAGCTGGACCTGAGTAACAATGACCTGCAGGATTCTGGAGTGAAGTTTCTTTCTGATGGACTGAAGAGTCCAAATTGTCAGCTGGAGATACTGAGGTAAATGGTTTATCATAAAATAATAAACACATGCTACCATTTAGGCTGTTTAATTTTGTGAACAAATGTTACATATGCTCTCAATGGAATTCCAGAAATAGAGACAAAAACAAAATTTTCAGGCTTTTTTTTTCTTTCATATTTATGCAGATGTTTGTAGATGTGGATCGTAAGATTGAAATGGCCTGAAACAATTACTAAACAAACTACAAACCTGCTGCATTTCTAAATATAGTTTCTCACTGAACAAGCTAGCAGCACTATCTAGCAGCCATGTGCAGACCCTTAGCATCTTAGCTAGGGCCCAAAATTAACCCTTTTGCACAAGAGTTTAAAATATTCTGAGCCCCCAGCGTTTCTCTTTCAGCTCTCAGTGATATGTGTCGGGTCCCCGCTATAATAGCAGCTCTATTTCAGATTTATCACGTAATAGAAAGTCTAAGGCCTTTTCAAGCCGAAGGGCAAACTCATCTAATCTGCGGCCTATTATGCATCAAACTAAGATCAATGTAAAGACACAAAGCACTGCCATCAAGTTAGCATTTTTAAACATTTGCTCACTAAAAAATAAATCATTTCTAATCAATGACTTCATAACCACATAAAAATCTAGATTTTATGTTTCTAAACAAAACATGGCTAGAAGACAGCTGTAGTGCAACAGTCCTCAATGAAGCAGCCACTCCTAACTTTACTTTCATGAGTGTCTACAGGACTGTTAGGAGTGTAGCTGCACTATGCAAAGATTTTTATCAATGCAAGCAAGTGTCATTTGGTCAGTACTTGTCTTTTGAATATCTAGGGATTGTGCTGAAAAGTGCTCCAAGCATTCTGTTTATCATTATTTACAGGCCTCCAAAATACTCTTCAGTCTTTGTTGAAGAGGTCACAGAAATGTTATCAATGATTTCCTCAGAGTTTGACTGTTTTGCTATTGCAGGGGATTTTAATATTCACATAGATAATGCAGAAAACAAAACTACAAAAGAAATGATAACGGTTCTAAACACATTTGACCTGTTTCAGCATGTGCATGGACCCACACACAAATGTGGACACACTCTAGATTTAATCATCAGTAGGGGTCTAAACATTTCTTCCATTGTTATTAAGGATGTTGCCCTATCGGATCACTTCTGTATTTTCTTTGATATATTGACCTCTGCTACCACTGAATCTAGATCTGTCTCTGTCAGATGGAGATGCATTAACGAGAACACTAGTGTGCTGTTTATGGAGGCTATATCTTTAACACCAAGCATTTCTGCAGACTCTGTTGATATTCTCCTTGATTCCTTCAACTCAAAAGTTAAGAATATTATTGATGATATTGCTTCAATAATAGTCAGTAAGAAAACAAACAGACAGAAATCCGTTTGGAGAAGATCAACAGCAGTTCAGACTATGAAAGACAATGCAGAAAAGCTGAGCGGATGTGGCGGAAGACGAAACTTGAAATTCACTATAGCATCTATAAAGACAGCCTTCATGCTTTTAATGTGAAACTAGCCACAGCTATACAGAATTTCTTCTCAAACCTTATAAACAGTAACTTAAACAACACACATACTCTTTTTGCCACTGTTGAGAGACTGACAACCCCCCCCAAGTCAGATTCCCAGTGAAATGCTCTCAGACAGCAAATGCAATGAGTTTGCTTCCTTCTTTTCTGAGAAGATCATCAATCTCAGGAAGGCGATTAGCACATCCTCAACTAATGCAGAGGTCAGACAGATTAGGCCACAATATCAAAAAGATACTATGTCTATTTTTAAAGCAATAGATAGCCAAATTTTCGAAGAAATAGTGCAGGCTGCTATCAACCTGCTATCTTGACACACTTCCCACATCTTTTCAAAAGTTTGCTTAAGAATCAGAATCAGAATCAGAATGAGCTTTTATTGCCAGGTATGTTTACACATACGAGGAATTTGTTTTCGTGACAAAAGCTCCGCAGTACAACAGAATGACAGCGACAGAACATAAAACACATAATAAAAGAATATAAAAATACAAAAAATACAAATAAGTAGACAAGGAATGATAATATACAAATTGACAATTGTAGGCAGGTATATTACAAAAATGCAGTTATGTATGTACATGTATATTATGTGCAAAATTTAAGTGTATACTAAGTATGTGTGTTAGATAAATTAAGTGTATGTGTATATAAATATAAAGTGTAGTGTGTTCAGTGTAACAGCCCTTTTGCTCACTCTGGATAAGTACAGTTCTTGAATAGATGGGAGAGTTGAACCGATGATTCGCTCAGCAGTCCGGACTACCCTCTGTAGTCTTCTGAGGTCCGATTTAGAAGCTGAGCTGAACCAGACAGTTCCTGAAGTGCAGAGGATGGATTCGATGATGGTGGAGTAGAACAGTTTCAGCAGATCCTGTGGCAGGTTAAACTTCCTCAGCTGGCGAAGGAAGTACAACCTCTGCTGGGCCTTTTTCACAATGGAGTCAATGTGAATGTCCCACTTCAGGTCCTGAGAGATAGTGGTGCCCAGGAACCTGAATGACTCCACTGCAGTCACAGTGCTGTTCATGATGGTGAGTGGGGGGAGTGCAGGGGGGTTTCTCTTGAAGTCCACAGTCATCTCCACTGTTTTGAGTGTGTTAAGCTCCAGGTTGTTGAGCGTGCACCAGACAGCCAGCTCTTTAACCTCCTGTCTGTAAGCAGACTCGTCACCGTCCTGAATGAGGCCGATGAGTGTGGTGTCATCTGCAAACTTCAGGAGCTTGACAGAGGGGTCCTTAGATGTGCAGTCATTAGTGTACAGGGAGAAGAGCAGTGGGGAGAGAACACAGCCCTGGGGAGCTCCGGTGCTGATTGTACGGGTGCTGGATGTGTATTTTCCCAGCCTCACTAGCTGCTGCCTGTCTGTCAGGAAGCTGTTGATCCACTGACAGACGGAGGTGGGCACGGAGAGCTGAGTTAGTTTGGGCAGGAGGAGGTTTGGCATGATCGTATTAAAAGCCGAGCTGAAGTCCACAAACAGGATCCTCACATAGGTCCCCGGTCTGTCTAGGTGTTGCAGAACATAATGCAGTCCAATGTTTACTGCATCGTCCACAGACCTGTTTGCTCTGTAGGCAAACTGAAGAGGATCTAGCAAGGGTCCAGTGATGTCCTTCAGGTGGGCTAGCACCAGTTTTTCAAATGACTTCATGACTACAGACGTTAGAGCCACAGGCCTGTAGTCATTTAGTCCTGTAATTTTGGATTTCTTTGGGATGGGGATGATGGTGGAGCGTTTGAAGCATGAAGGGACTTCGCACAGCTCCAGCGATCTGTTGAAGATCTTTGTGAAGATGGGGGCCAGCTGGTCAGCACAGGATTTCAGACAGGCTGGTGTAACACAATCTGGGCCTGGTGCTTTTTTCCTTTTCTGCTTCCGGAAGACCTGGCGCACCGCATCCTCGCTGATCTGTATTGCAGGTGTGGGGGAGAGGGGGGATGCAGGAGGTGTGAATGGTGAGAGTGCTTGATTGGAGAGGTGTTCAGGATGGGTTGCAGGAGCTGTTAATGGTGTGAACGGTTGTTTGGAGAGGCATTCAGGGTTGGTTGCAGGAGTTGTTATTGGTGTGAACGGTTGTGTGGAGAGGTGTTCAGGGCAGGTGATGGGTGTTCTTTCAAACCTGCAGTAAAACTCGTTCAGATCGTCTGCCAGTCGTTGATTTTCCACAGTGCTGGGGGGTGGTGTCTTGTAATTGGTGATCTTCTTTAGACTTTTCCACACTGATGCTGAGTTGTTCGAAGTGAACTGAGTCCTTATTTTTTCAGAATAATTCCTCTTTGCCACTCTGATCTCCTTTTCCAGTGTGTATTTAGCCTGTTTATACAAGACATTGTCCCCCTTCCTGTAAGCATCTTCTTTGGCCTGACGGAGCCGTCTGAGTTTTGCAGTAAACCAAGGTTTGTCATTGTTGTAATTTAGTTGAGTCTTGGTAGGAATACACATATCCTCACAGAAACTGATATATGATGTTACGGTCTCTGTGAGTTCGTCCAGATCGGTGGCAGCAGCTTCAAAAACACTCCAATCAGTGAGGTCAAAACAAGATTGTAAATCCTGCTCTGCTTCATTAGTCCATCTTTTTACAGTCCTTAATACAGGTTTAGCTGATTTTAGTTTCTGCCTGTAGGTCGGTATAAGATGAACCAGAAGGTGATCAGAACGTCCCAAAGCTGCTCGTGAAACAGAGTGATATGCATCCTTTATTGTGGTGTAACAGTGATCCAATATATTACTGTCTCTGGTGGGACATGTAACATGCTGTCTGTATTTTGGCAGTTCACGGGAGAGATTGGCTTTATTAAAGTCCCCGAGAATGATTAAAACAGAGTCCGGGTGTTGTTGTTCTGTCTCTGTGATCTGATCAGCGAGTTTCTGTAAAGCCAGGCTTACTTGCGCTTGTGGAGGGATGTAAACACTAACCAGAATGAGCGAGTGAAACTCCCGCGGCGAATAGAACGGCTTGCAGTTGACAAACTGCATTTCTAGATCAGGACAGCACATCTTCTTTAACACAATTGCATCTGTACACCACCGTTCATTGATGTAAAAGCATGTCCCGCCGCCGCGCGATTTCCCCGTTGATTCTGCGTCGCGATCCGCTCTAAACAGCTGAAAGCCCGGCAGATGGAGCGCGCTGTCCGGTATGGCGTCATTCAGCCAGGTTTCCGTGAGACACAGAGCAGCAGAGTGTGTGAAATCCTTATTTGTCCGAGAAAGCAGAAGGAATTCGTCCGTTTTGTTGGGTAGAGAGCGTAGATTTGCCAGATGGATGCTAGGCAACGGCGTTCGAAATTCGCGCTTCCTGAGTCTGACGAGCGTGCCAGCTCGCTTTCCCCGCCTGCGTGTCCTGAAGCGTTTGATCAGCGCCGCTGCTCCTCCGATAATAATATTCAGTAAAACGTCTGAATAATTGAAATCCGGAAAAACATCTTGTGGTGCGTTCTGCCGAATGTTCAGCAGTTCATCCCTGGTGAAACTGATTGCAGGAATATAACTAAAGACAGGACAAACTAACAAAAAGACAAAAACATATGCAGAGCACGTCACGGAGGCAGCCATCCTGTACCGGCGCCAAGTCAACAATCTTAACTGTTTAGAAGCAGATGTTTTAGAAGTGGTGAATGCCTCACTTCTTTATGGGACATTTCCAAACTCCCTGAAAATTGCAGTTGTTAAGCTCCTCCTGAAAAAGACCAATCTTGATAACAGCATTTTGAGCAATTATAGACCAATATCTAATCTTCCTTTTATAGGCAAAATTATAGAAAAGGTAGTTTTTAATCAGCTGAACAAATACTTAAACTCAAATGGTTACCTAGACAACTTTCAATCTGGTTTCCCACTGCATCACAGCACAGAGACAGCACTCATTAAGAAAATAAATGATATTCGCTTAAATTCTGACTCTGGCATACGTCTAAGTGGACGTCCATGACATACGGAGTCCCACAAGGCTCAATTCTTGCATCGCTCCTGTTTAGCCTGTATATGCTCCCACTAAGTCAAATAATGAGAAAGAACCAATTTGCTTATCACAGCTATGTTGATGATACAAAGATTTACCTAGCCTTATCTCCAAATGACTACAGCCCATTGACTCCCTCTGCCAATGTATTGATGAAATTAATAGTTGGATGTGCCAGAACTTTCTTCAGTTAAACAAGGAAAGTTATTGCATTTTGAAACAAATATGAAGTTTTTAAAGGTGAATGCATACCTTGACTCAAGGTGTCAAACAACTAAAAATCAAGTCAGGAATCTTGGTGTGGAGACAGACCTTAGTTTCAGTAGCCATGTCAAAGCAGTAACTAAATCAGCATAGTATCATCTAAAAAACATTTTTAAAGAATTAGAGGTTCTGTTTCCAGTCAAGACTTGAGAAACTTGTTCATGCCTTTCACCAGCACCAGCAGGGTGGAATATTGTAATAGTCTCCTCACCAGCCTTCACAAGAAGACCATTAGACAGCTGCAGCTCATCCAAAATGCTGCTGCCAGGATTCTTACAAGAACCAGAAAATCTGAGCATATCACACCAGTCCTCAGGTCCTTACACTGGCTTCCAGTTACATTTAGGATTGATTTTAAAGTATTTTACTTGTTTATAAATCACTCAATGACCTAGGACCAAAATATATTGCAAATATATTCACTGAATATAAACCTAACAGAACACTCAGATCATTAGGATCGAGTCGGTTAGAAATACCAAGGGTTCACACAAAACAAAGAGAGTCCGCCTTTAGTTACTATGCCGCCCACAGTTGGAATCAGCTTCCAGAAGAGATCAGATGTGTTAAAACACACATTTAAATCTAGACTCAAAACCCATGTATTTAGCTGTGCATTTATTGAATTGTGCGATGTCCAAACTGATTGCATTGTATTTTACGTATTAATTTATTTTATGTAAAATCATTTTACATTTTTAATAGTTTTTAATTCATTTTAAATAAGTCAATTTTTAAATAATTTCCAAAGTTTTAAAATTGCTTGTTTTATTTTTTGTTATTATTTTTCTTCATGATTATTTTACTTTCTTTTATTTAAAACATTTTGAATTACCATTGTGTACAAAATGTGCTATATAAATAAACTTGCCTTGCCTTTTTTTTAGGCGACAGTTATTTTAGAATGTATCACCTTATTGTTTCCATGGTGACGCGTCATGCTTGTCATGTGACACAATGCAGCCACAATAGATCTGTATGATACATGGATCACTTTTATTTTTTTTTCTTGTTTTTTTCTTCTAAATATTCACAAACATGCTCACTATAGTATGAAATATCTGATGCTCTGATTCTGATAATGTCCAAGTAAATCTATTTGGTAGTTTAAACACATTTATATTGTCTGTATTAGTGTAATATCCATGATAATATGACAAGGGCTCAGCGCATCCAATCTGGCTCCACACCAGCCAAAGCATGAAAGCAGATTTAAATTCACCAGTTGATGATGTGACACTGTAAAGGGTCTAATTTTATTTGTATACACACAAAGTAACAACAAAACTTTGTGCCTTTAGAAAATAAAGAAAACAAAAAAGGTGCGCTGTCTGCAGCCTTGGTCTGCGGTGATCTTCATTTAGAAACGTGTCATTAAAATGAACTGTACTCAACGAAGAGACATGAGAGACAAATCTATAGAAAGCTTGACATGTCTACTTTAAAACTAAGCAAGTGCTACCGAAAACAAATATTCTGTGATAAAGTAATCCATATGAAAACAACACGATGTCTGTCTTTCACATCTCCCTTCATTATATCTAATGCGACCACGCCTACGCGCTGAACGCGGTATTGATATTTGATATTTTAATATTTCACGTGAAGTACGCAGCATGTATACGCCCATACCACAGAAAACAAAGCAGCGAGACTGTTCGCTTTTTTATTTTACTGTTCACTTCACGCTGAGAGGAATAAGGCATAATTCATCCCAAGAAGATGTGCTGAGGATTACCTCAGGATTTGAGTTTTGGATTCCCTCAGAAAAAAAGAATGAAGCGCTTTATCCAGCAAAGTCTTGTTTTATTTACTTGTATTAGTTTTCACATGACACGTACACATTTTACTAGTTAGACTTTTTCCAAACTATAATTCCAGACTAATTGTATAATCAAGTGAAACATTATGAAGTTTCATTCAAACATCTAAATGTTCTACTGTACTACTAGTATCAGTGACTATCACAATAAGGTTAATAATGTAGTTTATCATTTAGTTTATTTGAGAGCACATAAACAATATACACTTTGGAAATGCTAGTTATGTATGGAATTACATTTTCTTCAATAAAAATGAATGAAACTTTATAAAACTGAACGTAACTTTTTCAGAAACTATTAAAAATATGGCATTACAAAAGAAGAAAAAATGAACTCAGTCGCACAAATTTAACAGGCTCTTCAAATATGCTTCATTCTTTGTCAATGTTATTCAAAGATTCGTTTTCGCTAATCGTGGATTCTGAATGCATTTCCAAAGATTTCGCTTACACTTTGCAGTTTTTCGTTTGGTGTTTTGACACAAACTTCTCGTGGGGGCGGGCTTAACAGTGATCTACTCTGATTGGATAGTCAGCTTTTGATGGACAGGCACTCTCTGACCGCAAAGTACAGACGTCACTCATTGGCGTGCATATTGGAAAGCTCTCGCGGTGATTAAATCTGGTCTCTACCACAAAAATTCTTTTTTACAGACAAAGTGTAAGAAATTTCTTTTAAGCTCATACACAGGTTATATCCTGTAAAGAAGTTTATACAAAGATTTAAATCTGACATTGATCTTACATGCTCTTTTTGTTCGAGATCTGAAGAAACTGTGGTACACTTATTTTGGTCATGTCAATAAACTCAGAAACTTTGGGATAATATTGGTGTGTTTGTCAAGTGTAAGATTTTGCCAGGCTTCTCAGTACATATGAAAAACGTTATATTTGGGTATTATGACTCCGACCCCACAAACGAAAATATCAGTTTTGTTATTCTTTTTTTTTTTCCTAAACAAATTTAATTCACAAATGCAAATTCTCCAACTGTAAACCTGTCTTCTCTGTTTTCCTAAAAGAAATGTAAAACTATTTCAATGTAATCTCAGTATCTACTAATAAGACAGCTATAAGGACTGTTAGAATTTGCTCTGCCTTTGATCTCCTTGTGTAATTTTGTTTAGATTTTGGCCCTCTTTTTGTTTTGTGGTTGATATTATGTGATGTATGTTTATACTTTTGTATGTTTTTGTTCTTTGCATTAATAAAAAAATAATAATAAAAAAATAAGCTCTCGCGGAGATTTGTATGCAATACGTTGTACCTTATATTACTAAATATGTAATACCTTATATTACTAAATATGTAAATAATATTTGACCGTTGATCGTCTCAGTCTGTAAAGATGAGCTCTCAGGAGAGACACGGAGCGGCATCATCTTCCTCCTCCGCTTGTCCTTCAAGGCAGCTTGAAGTAAGTTCGTGTTACTGAAGTAACCAATAACATAGATACAAGTTTTATTCATGTTACAGTGTGCAACAGTTTGTCGCAGGTTATTATTGCCATTCAGTAACACAAGCTTACTTCAAGCTGCTTAGAAGGACAAGAGCTCATCTTTACAGACTGAGATGATCGAAGGTCAAATATTATTTACATATTTAGTAATAAAAATCACCGCTAGAGCTTTCCAATATGCGCACCACTGAGTGACGTCTGTACTTCCCGGTCAGAGAGCACCTGTCCAATCAGAGTAGATCACTGTTAAGCCCGCCCCCACGAGAAGTTTGTGTCAAAACACCAAACGAAAAACTGCGAAACGAACTCTGTGGCAATGCATTCAGAATCCACGATTAGCGAAAACGAATCTTTGAAAAACATTAACAAAGAATGAAGCATATTTGAAGAGCCTGATAAATTTTTGCGACTGAGTTCATTTTTTTTATTATTTTCATTGTGTTTTTCTTTCTTTTGTAATGGCATATTTTTTATTTTGTAATGGCATATTTCAGTTTTATAAAATTTTGTTAATTTTTATTGAAGCAAATGTAATTCCATAGTTATGTGATGTCCATTTATATATTTCAACATGACACAGTACCAGTCAATAGCAGTTTGCGAAAGCAGTGATATTGTTCAATATTTTTACCATTTAAAATAACGGATTTCTATTTGAATATATTTTACAATTTTATTTATTCCTGTGATCAAAGCTAAATTTTCAGCATCATTACTTCAGTCTTACTCCAAGTGTAACAATATACACTATACCATTTTCAAAAGCTTGGAGTCAGTATATATAGAATTTAAAACTTTTATTTGGCACACACGTGATGAAAATAAAATAAAAAACCATTAATACGATAAATGTTACAAACAATGCTGTTTTCTCGGCTCTTTTCAACATTAGTAATAATAATAATAATAATAAATGTTGAGTAGAAAATCTGAATATTAGAAGGATTTCTGAAGGATCACGTGACTGGAGAAATTATGCTAAAAATTCAGCTTTGAAAGTCAGCTTTGATTGTTCCTAATAAACTGTTTAACTGCACTTGCAAGTAAATCTCAAGTTATTTTAATATATTCTAAATAAACTACAAACATAAAAATATATACATTTATTTTGTCCTCACATTCTTTCTTGTAACTCTTCCCTCTCAGTTAGACACCAGACTGAAAGGTTTATTATGCAGCTCATTATGCGGGCCTTTGTCTTCTCAGGTGTAAATCACAAGAATATTCATGATAGTTGACACCTACTCGCATATGACTTTTACCAACAAAAAGTGTCTTAGAAAATTTAAATCAATCTATTGTTTTCTGTGAGTGAGTAGACAATATGATTTTCTTATCATTTTGAAGCAAAAATTCTAGGCTACAAGCTCCAGGTTTGACAGTCTTGTGAACAAATGTTCTGTATGTGTTTTATGACCTTATTTCAGTGACTTCAAAATGTTTTTCACTAACCACGCATAAACATTGTTTTGTCAAAAACACAATCATGTACATACATGCTATATATATATATTACTGTAGCCTAGTTTGTACTGAATACAGTGTTTTCAGACTTTAGCCATTTAGATGTTTAGAAGCAACTGAAAAAAGCAAAAATGTCAGGGCATGACAAAACTTCTCCAGGCCCCAAAAATACCCTTAGACCTCAGAGGCTTAAGTTAATCAACACTATGGTAGAAATACAACTGATTTACCCCTATACATTGACTGTTTATCAGCATTCAGTTTGCACCTTTTTGCCATAATACATCAGACTCAGCTTCACCGATTTAGACAACAAGGTCTATACTAGGGATTTTTGGTTCTCCGGCCAATTTGCCGGCACCCAGGATCTCTCCTCTGCCAGACACCGCCGCTGAGCTCCAGTCTTCGTCATGGCCATTGCTCTCTGCTCCAGCCACACGCTTTCCATGACACCGAGGCTTAACCTCGCCTCTACAGACGTCACTTCCAATTTTCCCCTGGCATCCTCTGATCTTTCCAGATCCATCCTCTTTTCCTCCAATCGGAAGTTGACCGTATTTAAGCCTGAGGTAAATGCTGATTAATTCATTACTCCTAAATCCACTTCAGCAGGGCGGCCAATATTTCGAGCAAAGCTCAACACCACCATCGGCTCTCCTTAAACACTGGGTCGCATTGGCTGGCTTCCAACGAGCCTGGGCCGTGCCCCTGATCTTACGACAGCAAGACTCACTCGCATAATGCTTTGACTCAAACTTTTACTGCGGTTCTTCCGGCCACAGCGTACCAGGTCCCAAGCTCTAGCGCTAGCGGCACAGGCCGTGTTGCAAATTAATTTAGGTAAAGTTGCTAAAATGCAGGCTGTTCATTGCTGAAAGTTGTTAAACGACATTGCGATACAAAATGATGTTGATGTCCTTTTTAACCGGCGTAGAATACAAAGAAATTACTAACATTTTCTGAATTTTAGGTAGCATTTTTCCCTTTATTTTTAAATTACACTACACTCAGATAAACGGATGAAAAGATTGATTTTCAAGAAAACTAATTCAACTATGTACCTAAAGATCAACGATTATAGGCACAAACTAACAACCAAGGTTTATCAAAGGAAACGATTATCGATCAAGTGAAAAAAAACAAAAAAAAAAACAATAACCTTTAAAAATGACCTGAAATACATATATAATAGCAATGAGGTAGTGGTGATCGGTTTAGATGAAATCTGAAAAGCAATTAACAATACTGTTATATTGAACAAACCTAACAATGTATTTTAAACTATATAATGTACATGCGCGTTATGTCAAAAACCTTCAAAGGACACCAACGTCCCGATGATTCTCTCTACATGTCACCGTGCAATCTAATCCTTGTTTGGCTAAACATTTAATTAAAATGTACATTTCATCTTGAATTTTAAGACCATTCTTTACAACAGAGATGCTACAGCAATCATAAATCCTTGAATGTGGACATCAAAAGTTTCCATTTTTCTGAGTGTCATTACAGCAATTTCACTGAAATAAGCTGTTCAGCTTTCCCCCATAGGTGGCGTGAATTGTACAAGGGTTCATGATCAGCCCTTTCGATGCCCCCGCCTTCTCAGTTTTACATTAGCCATTGGAGAAGCTACTTAGAAAATTTTTGGGTAAGAAACTCCTAATCGCTCTTTCAGCTATGCATAACTTGCCCTTTTCAAACATAATCACCTCGATTACTCTTGATGAGAAAAAAGGAGAGAAAAAACTTTTTTATATATTTCATGGGTCTTAGCACTTGGCTGGCAAAAATCGACATCACTTAAGCTTTCAAAGTTATGCCTATGCATGCAGATTCATGGCACTTATTTGGGGTACACTGGCACAGGAAATTCTATTTATTTTTATTTTTTGTTACAGTTAACTTTCAAATGCAAAGACCGCACCAAGATTTTCTGACATGTTATCGGAAGCAGCTCATTGGATTTGTTAAACAATTATGGAAAGTAATCCTCAAAGCGTCTACCCTTTTAGAGAATTCAAATTGTTCTTAGTATTGAACTCCCTGTCAGGGGCTGCAAGAGTTTTCCCAGTCGAATGAATGTTTTCTTTCAACTAACAGTGTTGCTTACCCATCGGTGCAGTGATTTATTGAACTCCCGTGGAATGCTGCAAGAGCCCTCCCAGTCAAGCAATCTTTGCCTTTCCGTCCAACTACCGACGAAGCTTACCCGTCCGTGCTGTGAGTATTGAGCCCCCATCTGATGCTGGCAAGAGGCTCCCGGATACACAACCTTACCTTTTTGATACAGTCGGTGAGGCTTATCCGTCTAATGCCATGAGTATTGAGCTCCTGTTGGAAGTCAGCGAGATACTCCCGGCCACACAACTTAACCTTTCTGTCTTAAATCAGCGAGGCTTACCCGTTCGATGCAGTGAGTATTGAGCTTCCGTCAGATGCCGGCGAAAGCCTCCTGGCTATACAACCTGACTTTTTTCTTCTCCAATCCAACCATACTAGTCCATCTCCGAGTATCTCCGCCTTAGAAATTCTCAGGCTAAATTCCCTGACGAACCACTATTTATTTTTAGATGACTCCAAAAAAAAAAAAAAAACTGCTACACTGTCTTGCCAAATACTGGCCATACAACTTTACCTTTCCATCTTACGTTCAAAGAGCCTTACCCGTCTGTGCCGTGAGTATTGAGCTCCCATCAGATGTCGGCGAGAGCCTCCCGTCTAGACAACCTTACCTTTTCATTCTACGGTCAGCGAGGCTTACCCATCCGATGCCGTTAGAATTGAGCTCCTGTCGATGCCAGCAAGAGCCTCCTGGCCACACAACTTTACCTTTTTGTCTTACGTCCAGAGAGGCTTACCCTTTCGATGCGCTGAGTATTGAGCTCCCATTGGACGTCGGTGAGAGTCTCCCGGCCACCTAACTTTAAGCTTCTGTTTGACTGGTGGCGATGCTCAGTCATCCGACGCTAAGAGTCACGACCTCCTGCCAAATGCTATCCAAGCTCTCTCAGCTAAATTTCAGTTCTTTTCCCCCTTCCTGGTGAGGCTTACCTGTTCGATGTCCTCATCTCCCATCGGATGCTGCGAGAGCCCGCACAGTCCGGTTTTCCTTTTCTCGCTCCCCGCACGGCGAGAGTTACCTGTCTGATGCAGTGAGTATTGACCTCTTGTCAAATGTCGTTGAGAGTACTCTTGGTCGTGTTTCTATACTTGTCTTATTCATCTGATGCCGTGAGTATTGATCTCCCATCGGATGTCACAAGAGTCCTCTTGTCGGACGGCTCAAAGCCTGTTTATCTGCTCAGCCTAGAGGACCTACATGTCTTTCATCCTTGATCTCCAGTCGGAGGCTTCACGGGCCCTCTCGGTTAGTCATTTGCCCTTTGCCCACTGATTAGCAGGGGCTCATCAGACAGTAGGGCCCGTACTCTTAACACCGTGACCTATTCCAGTGGAGGCAACTCGGACCCTCCTGGTTGAGCTATTCAATCACGCTGCTCCTCCCTCATCGGCCGGTAGGACTCACCCGTTTCAATGCTATGAGGTGCTCCGGTTGAGCAACAGCTCAAGCCCTCCCGACCGGGCGCTCCAAATCATGTAGTCCGATACCAGCAGCCAGTATGGCCTACTTTTCAAATTTCCATTTGCTATTGCTTTTTTGGGGGGCACTCTAGGTTCGGGCCATTGCCAAGCTTGGAGCCCTTCTCTGGACAGCACGCCAAATATGCATTATAATACTTCAGCTAATTATATGTAAGTGTGAACTCATGAAATGATGTTTTATTAACAAGGTTCGGGAGGAGTGTGTCAGATACGTAGCCTAATTAGCACATGTGGAGCACACTTAAGTTAATCAACACTATGGTAGAAATAAAGCTGACTTACCTCTATCCATTGACGGTTTATCAGCATCCCCCCTCCACCCCATCTCCTCCACTTAGAGTTCATATTACACTTTTACATGGGGGAGTAATCAAGGTCCGGGCCTTTCCCGAGCTCGGAGCCCTTCCCCGGACAGCATGCCAAATATGCATTTTAATACTTCAGGTAATTATATGTAAGTGTGAGGAGCGCGTCAGATACTTAGCCTAATTTTATCTAATGATAAGAACATCATTTTTTAAGACTCATCAGACCAAATAATCACTGGAATGCATGATACACACGAGCAGTTTTCTCATGCATGCAGTAGCTGTTTTTAAAATCTTTTATTAAACTTACCACGATGGTCTCACTATGTGCCTGTTTAATCCTTTTTGAATTACTATCTTCCTCTGTCCTCTGCAGCATTTGTAATTGTCTCTCAAGCGCCTCCAGTTGCTGTATAGTTGTTGAGCTTTGTAAATGGAATCCAGTTCGGAAGTTACATGCCATACTAAAGCATTCTGTCCATCAATCATTTGCTTTAGCAAGTCATTTTTGCTGGCTGGACTCACTGTTTCGTGTTGGTCGACTTTACCCAGTGGAGTAAAAAAAACTCAGATTTCGTCTGCATGCCATTATAACAACTATCAAAGTCGATTTCTACTTCTTCACATTCTCTTTGTGAGGACAATACTATATACTTCCCCAAACAATTCTAGTCCCCCCCTTTGCGTTTAAAAGGCAAACAAGTTGGTTTCTCACTACCCCAAAGCGAATGAGTGAATTGCATGGACACTGATCCTATTGGTTGCTTTTCTCTATCAGACGAAAACAGGTCCGTGCTGGACTTGTTTTATTTTTTACTTCAGTAACTGTTTATCCTTGCACACTTGTGAAATATCCTTAAATAAACCTATTGTTTTCTATTCTGAAATGCTGTTTGTTTGTTTTTTCCTCAATTTTATTTATTTCTTTTAATAAACTTGAGCTATTATCTTAGCATAGTGTAGGTATTAAAAATAATGTAATATCAATTTTATAAGTTATTTAAATCAAATGTTGCTGTCTAAAATAGCTATTTAAATGTATATTTATTATACTTTTAAAATTTGGTTGGTCTAATTAAATGTGTCTGAATTTATAAAATAGAAATTCATATCAATTCAATGTGGCCAATTGAAAATTTGGTCCCACTTTATATTAGGTGGCCTTAACTACTATGTACTTACATAAAAAATAAGTACAATGTACTTATTGTGTTCATATTGTATTGTTAAACACTTTTGCTGCTATTGAGGTGGGATAGGGGTAAGGTTAGGGAGAGGGTTGGAGGTATGGGTAAGTTTAAGGGTGGGTTAA
Source organism: Carassius carassius (assembly GCF_963082965.1). NCBI lineage: Eukaryota > Metazoa > Chordata > Actinopteri > Cypriniformes > Cyprinidae > Carassius > Carassius carassius. The sequence continues at coordinate 27,478,506 of NC_081776.1, forward strand.
GGTGTAAAGTATGGGTCAACAGTGTAATTATAAATGTAATTACAGAAATTAAATACAGATGTAATTACATGTAGTTTTTTTTTTTTAAATATAAGTACAATGTAAAAACATGTATGTACACAATAAGTACATTGTACTAAATTATTAATTAAAATGTAAGTACATAGTAGTTAAGGCCACTTAATATAAAGTGGGTCCGAAAATTTTAACCCTCTGAGGTCTAGGGGGTTTTGGGGGCCTGGAGAAGTTTTGACATGCCCTGACTTTTGTGCTTTTTTCATTTGCTTATAAACATATACATGGCTTAAATCTTAAAACACTGTATTCAGTACAAACTGGGCTACAATAATATATGAATAGCATGTATGTGCATGATTGTGTTTTTGAGAAAACGTTTATGCATAGAGGAAAAACAAAAATTTTGAAGTCACTGAAATAAGGTAATAAAACACATACAGAACATTTTTTTCACAAGACTGTCAAACCTGGATCTAGCAGCCTAGAATTTTTGCTTCAAAATTATGTGAAAATCATCTTGTTTACTCACTCACAGAAAACAATAGATTGATTTACATTTTCTAAGACACTTTTTGTTTCGAAAGGGCATATGCGAGTAGGCGTGATATATATATTTATATATATATAGATATATATATAAATAGATAGATAGATAGATAGATAGATAGATAGATAGATAAGAACACAGATTAAAAGCTAAATGTTTTCATTTCGTTTCATTCTTGGTTTAAAATAAATAATAATAATCTTCAGGTTCATATGCAGAGCGAAATGAGAATGGTCCAGTGTTTACAAAATAATTCTTATTAACTCTGTTATTATTCTTGATTTTCACAAACTGCTAACACTTTGCATTTTTGAATTATGCCTTTACTGTGTGACCGAAAATTGTGAATTGTGACTTTGATCATGCTAGTGCCTCACGCGCACATATTCAATGGAAACAGCAGCCATTCACCAGCCATGCGGTGCGCGCAGCGGTTCACTTTGGCATATTTTTGCTCATTATGATTTTTTTCCGTCGATACTGAAACACGTGTGAAATCCAAAGCCTATTTTACCTCATGAGTTTAGCTTCAAATGGGAAACATGTTTGGATTTGTCCCAAATAAGAGAATGAGAGAGGTAAATCCTTTACCTTACCTTATGTATCGCTTTAAATTATTATTATTATTATTTTTTTGTTTATAAGCCTATGTTATTATATACTGCAATTATATTTATCGATTATAATTATATATTTGTAATTCTTGTTCTGTTCTGATTAATTTGTTAAATTTAAAGGATATTTATTTTGTTGTAAAGTGAAGGGAACTAAAAATATTCTCTTAGTACATTAGCCTATAGCGCTATTATTTCTGAATGTAATAAAATGCAACTCTCACAAACTTAATTTTTTTTTTTTAGCGTGTTAAAAAAGAAATGAAAATATGCGATTAATCGGTTAAAATGTGTTAGGCCTATTGTGGTCTAACAAATTTACATTATATACTTAGGAACAGAGTATGGGCCTAATCTAGGCTATGTTGTTAACTATTTACAAGTTTCGTGGATGTTTTTATCCAGCTTTATTTTTCTATTGCATTTGAAAATAACTTTGTGCATCACATTCACTTTGCGTGCTCATCCTGCCTCCCGCGATGCTCAGCTGTGGACGATTTCAAAATGTTTGATATAAAGGTTGCTGTCACATTTTATACAGGAATTGTTCATTAAAAAAAAAAGTCAAAATATATTGTTAGTTTTATAATAACATGCAATCAAGTTCCTCGGATATTATAAGATACAAGTTCATTTAGACTATTTAACATGCACTGTGACATTTTACCCTTTCAACTTATAAACTCCTTAAGATTTTAAAGTCAGTTTAATAGTATTGAAATTCAAGTTGAGTATTAAAAAAAAGGTTTTAATTGTTTAATTTATTTATATGAAGTTATCATATTTGTTTTGATTCACCCATTTATGTAGGCTACAATTATTCTAAAAATAAAAATAAATAATGTCATAAAAATGCCATAAATTTTACCATTATAGAATTGGGGTAGTAATTTAGGAGGTGAAAATACTGTGAAATTACAAATGGTATGGGATTTTAAAGCATAACAACTAAAGGTCTATGAAACATTTCTATGATGCATTTTTTAAACAATGGCACTCAAAGATTTCAACTAAAATATTATTTCAACCATATTGCCTGTGAATAAATAATATGCATACTTTTCAATGAAAGACCACTTAGAGAGTGTAGGTTGCTTCTGGTGTTTGGATTTGTACTTCAATATAATGTGCTCCACGTTTAAGAATAGCCTACACTAGGTTTTTCTTTTATTTTACTCTCTATTTAACAGCATTAGCTCAATGAAATACTTCTTCCTTCAGGTAGACTGAATGTTTTCTGCCTTGCTAAATGTTGGGCTCATGAGCAATAAGTTGTATTCGCCTTAAATTAATTTTATAAAATCAAACCGCGGACGGTGAATCTGGGTCAGTTACACTGATCTTAATTCTAGATCAGTGGACAGTTAGCGCGAGTCCTCAAACACCTACGATCACAAAACAATAACAATGATTTTTGCAAAAAATTATGATTATTATTTTGGTCTAGTGAAAATAATAATATGGGCTGCGAGAAAATAGTAGGGCTGCTGTAGTATGACAACACACAGTTCCTCGCGGCCAAAAAACAGATCGAGTTCAGTTCAGCTGGAGGGAATTGTTTTTTTCGGGGGTTAGCTCTGTATAGCTTGTGGGGGTCGAAATAAAGGTGTGAATTTCTTGCTCTTTCATATGGACAGTGTCTTATGAGGGTTTCAAACTTGCAGAACAGATTTTAGGACATTTTGGTTTTAGAACAACTTTAAAGAAAGGTTTGATCCACTTCAAATGTTACTGTATAGAGGAATAAAGTTTATTAGTTATTATAACTTAACTTCAGAGGAAGTTGCCTTAACTCAAAAAAAAAAAGAAAAAGATGCAAACTGTTGCATTAGGGCTGGGGTATGTCCTAAAATAAATCCCAGATTTTTTGCACAAAAAAAAAAAATCAGATTTACGATATAAATCGATTTTTTTGCCTCCCTATTTAAAATCAATATTCAAATGACAAAGAAATTGCTCAAAACAAGTTTTAATATAATTCTTTATCATTTACCAGTCAAATTTATAACTGAGACAAGATGATTAAAAAAAGAAGCAACGTTATTACCTTAATGCTGGAAAGACCTTTATGTTATTTATTTATTTTTTTAATACTAGCCCATCATGCATCTAACCATCGCTTCGCGTTAAGAGCTGTTCAGATTAAAACTGGCAACTCCACAGTGATTCGGTGTCATGGACGTAGGACAGAGCAAGTGAAAAAAAAAATTCTAGTTTATATTTTCATCTCGTTATGCCGCTGGTTTAGGTTATGTATTTAGTTTTATTTCTTGTATAAATATAGAAGACACTGTTTAACCGTGTCTACACCGGACGGTCTTGTTCATTTCATAGGGAAACATCTCTCTCACTGTGAGAGTGGAGCAGCAACAATTTCCCCTCCGCGCTCCGAGCATTTAATAATCACTCCACTCCGCACTCACTGATAACAGAAACACCGCTCTGACGCTCTGACTTTTAAAAAATCCGCTCCTCGCCTCAGTCAGAATCACTCCGCTCCGCTCACACTCTGCTTGGCAGCATGTCTCTGTGTCAGACTCGCTCCTCGCTCCAGTCAGAATCACACCACTCCGCTCATACTATGCTTGGCAGCATGTCTCAAATGCGCGAGGGGAGGGTTGAGCCCAATCAGAACTACGGGAGCCCTGAGTAGTTCTGACATTTTTTTTTTGTTTTATTTTGTTGCGTCCATACAATATTTTTTAGAGTGTGAAATATAAATTCTCACATAATGTAGCCTATTCATAAACAATATATTGAACCATCTCTTTAAGTTTCTCTAAATCCCAAACAGAGACCAGACATCAGTAAAGTATCCGTCTATGAACATGTTTTATAGGCTTTTTTAGATTTAGGAATGCACATGTGTTACAGATGTGACAAAAAACACTTTTTGGGAGACATTATATTTTGTAGACTTTATGTGATTTAAAGTGCAAAAACCAGAAGCACAATATCTGTAGAGAAAGGTTGCCCATTCTCAAAACATAAAATATAAATTTTATTTAAATTTTAGTTTTTGTGTTTCAGAGGAAAAATCGTTCTGAAAGAACAATTTATGCAAACGCGTATAAAATCGCAGGTTTATATTAAATTTACATCTATAATCCATAATGAGCCTTAATATATTCTGCGCTCAAGCATGCATTAAGTTTGCCACAAAGCACAGGCAGAAGTAGCCTAATAATTGTGAAAAAGGAGACATTTTAATTATTTATTAATAAACAAATGTTTTCTTGTCGGCTGCAAAATGAAATTCACAGTGCTGAATCTCTCCATATGGACACAGATTACATTATGCTTTCGTTTTGAATTGATTCGTTTAAAAGACATTTCAAGCTTTCTGTAGAGATATTTATCATGTATGTGAGACACCCCAATTTACAGTTATTTCATTATCAGGAAAAAAATCATTAATAATTTTCGCAGAAACACTTGAATATTAATAATAATTCACATTTTGCATATGCATTACAAAGTAAATAATTTTTTTAAATGCAATTATCCAAAACAAAACCAAACAAAATTTATAATAAAGATAAAATATGTAGACAAATAAAAATAAATGCTGCACGTGCACTCAGCATCATGTGCGCCGAGCAAATCTTGCACTGATATTTTAAGGAAATTATACAAACCTGTATTTAAATGCGACTTTTATTAAATAATTTTTTTATTTAAAATTTTTTTATTTTACTTAAATTATATGAAAGCAAGTAAAGAAGACTTTAAAATCACTGAAGTTGTCAATTAATGAAGCTCTTTTTTACATCGTGTGCATTTTGTTGATTATAATGAGAACGAGTTTATACGTGAAGACGTTTTATTAATCAGTCAATTCTTTAGAGTTTCAATGATTTGGCTAAATCGTGCAGTTTTAATTTAGTTGTTTCTTGTTTCAATCAGGCATAAATAATAAATAATAAGACCTCACATTTTACTAAAATAAAGAAAACAATTTATAAAACAATAGGCTACCACTTTTAATGCTCCGATGCAAAGTAAACCAAAATTTATTTTGAATAATATAACACATAATTCATATTATATAAATAATACTGCACACTATTTAAATGTGTCAAATCTAAAATATGGTGAAGAGAAAATATAAGCACAGGCTCATTGGATTGACATTTATCTTGCTTGAATTCGTTCTAAGAAACGCACGTCTTCATAAGAACTAAACTATAGGTCTTCACAGTGCACCCGAGATCCGTCGATCCGGGACCCGTATGGGCTCGGGTCTATATTTTAAATGATCAGCCGGGGCCGGGTTGGGTCCGAATCTATTACTTCGGGTCCCGGGTCTGTTTAACATTGTGTGTAATACCCGTGCGATCAGAGTCATCGGACTCAGATAAAAAAAAAAAAAAGATCTCTCTCTCTCAGTGCATGCTGGGAGTTTTGGGGTGCGTGTGAGGGTTTCACAAGGAGAGGACAATTGTTTTTTTTTCACCTATATTTAGCTATTTGTTTTTTTTATGGTTATAAGTTTATGAATGTTTGTTTGTTTTTCTAAAAATAACATTTGGTTTGTTTAGTGAGTGTTTGTGAGTGTTTGAGGCGGCACCGGGATGGCCTCTGTCCCTGCGGGGACAGGGACACAGGTGTCGCTCCGCCATGGAATCAGGTGTGTGCAGGCTCAGGGTGTCACTGTTGAAGACGTGTTGCTTGCAATTGGTGAAAAAGTTGGGTATGAAAATATTACTACAGCATCTAGGATAAATAAAGCAGTGGTGGTTTTTGTAGAGAAAGAAGACATAGTAAATCAGTTGATCAGCGACGGAATTGTGGTAAGTGGCGATTTTCTTATGATCTTACCGCTTGTTGCTCCGACAACTAGAGTTACGATATCTAATGTGCCGCCTTTGATTCGTAATGATGAAATTGAGAAAGCTTTGTCGTGATATGAAAAAAAGGCAAGTGAGATTAAGATGATCCCGCTAGGGTGTAAAAACGCTGCCCTAAAAGACGTTATGTCCTTCAGACGGCAGGTGTTTATGTTCTTAAATGAACCCGAATTGGACATTTCGTTCAGAGTCATGCATGAAGGGAAAGCGTATTTTATTTACGCAAACACTGGTAGTTTGAAGTGTTTTGAGTGCGGGATATTGGCCACAAACGGCACGCATGTCCACACAAAGCCCAGGTTAGTGAAATGGAAGTTAGACCTAGTACTTCTACTGCTGGTGAGAGCAGTAAGTCAGCTTCTGAGGATGCGCAGCCTCAAGCTGGATCACAGAGGAACATCGACAGTGATGGAGTGATTGAAACTCAGACTGAGAACATCCATGAAATGGTTGATTCTGGTAAAAAGCATGATATTTCTGAACAGGAGGACACTAGTGTACTGAATGATGATGTAGCTACAGTTAGTGTTGAAAGGGACTTTAATGAAAATTCTGAAATGTCTAATTGTGGCGTAATGTGTGATGCTGATTCGGGGATGAGAGATGACGATGCTTTTTCTGATATATCTGACATGGGATCACAGTGTGGAAGTGTGGACGATGTGTATACATTGCAGGATATAAATAACTTCTTGGATGAGACCTTTGGTAGAACTGTTGAAGTTAAAGAATTTTTTTCCTGATGAGAATAAATTCATGCATACAGTAAAATTGCTGCGGAGAAATGTTAGTTTTGATGCATTAAGCAAACAAAAAAGGTTCAGGATGAAGAAGATGTTAACAAAGTTAATCAAATGAACGCTTCTCAAAACAAATCAAATGTTTAAGTTACAAGGGGTGAATTTTTCTCTTTATCTTTTTGTTCTTTTTCTATCCTTTTTCTATTTTCTTTCTTCCATGGAGCTGTTGAGGGTTGGCTCATTAAATATGAATGGGGGTAGAGATAGTAACAAATTAGCAATGGTATCAGAGTTATTTAGTATTAAAAAAATAAATGTAGCTTTCTTACAAGAAACACACACTAGTGTAGACAATGAAACTGAATGGAGTAGATGGTGGGAAGGAAAAAGTGTTTTAAGTCATGGTACAAATACAAGTGCTGGCATAGCCATCTTATTTGCCAAAGGAATTAATGTTAATATTTTAGCTGTTGAAGAAATTGTTAAAGGAAGAATATTGATGTTAAAATTGGAATATGAAGGATCTGTGTTTGTACTGATAAATGTTTATGCATCCAATAATGAACCTGAGCGTGTGAGGTCTTTTTTACTATTAAGGACTGCTATTCAAAAAAATTTATGAAAATGTTTGAACTATCATTGGAGGTGACTGGAATTGCACAATTGATTTTATTCTTGATAGAAATGGAGAAGAACCCCATCATGAATCAAGTATTGTTAAAAATGTTAAAAAGCTTTGAATTAGTAGATATTTGGAGAAGAAGAAACACAGGAATCAAACAGTATACTTGGCTTAAAGCATCTAATAATAGGGTTAGCGGAGCTAGATAATATAGATTTTATATAGGTAAAGAATGGAACAATAAAATAACAGATGTTTCTATTCTTCCCGTTGGTTTTTCAGATCACTATCTGATATTGTTTGCTTTGAATATGAAAAGAACTTCAAAACCAAACTATTTTTGGCATTTCAATACTAAACTATTACAAGATGCGGTATTTTGTGAGAATTTTACATTCTTTTGGAATAACTGGAAGTTAAAATAGGTTTCTTTTGAAAATGTGCTTATGTGGTGGGAGGTCGGTAAAGCAAATATAAGAACCTTTTGTCAAAATTATAGTTCACATTCTACTTCCATGGTGAAAGCAGCGGTACAAAAACTTCAAAGGGATATACAAGCTTTGGAGAATATTCTTGTGATAAATAATGATGATGGAAGGATAAAAAATGAACACTTGAATAAAGGGAAAGAACTTGGTTCATTATTACAAGAACAAGTGAAAGGAGCCTTAATAAGAGCAAGAATGTGTTCCATTAAAGACATGGATGCTCCTTCCTCATATTTTTTTAATCTTGAAAAGAAAAGTGTTCGGCAAAAGCACATGTATCATCTTCGGCGGCCTGACGGGGTCATAACCTCTGATCCATTGGAAATAAGGAAACTGGCAGTTAATTTCTATATGGATCTGTATGATGTTGAGACTTGTGATCTTGAATGTGTGTCTGATTTGCCGAGTGATCTACCGAAATGGACAAATGGACAGAAGGAATCCTTGGATGGACAGATTACTTTCCAAGAGATCACTGAGGCAATGAGACAGTTATCAAATGGACGTTCGCCAGGAATTGATGGCTTGCCAGCAGAGTTTTATCAAACATTCTGGAATGTACTTGGAAGTGACTTGTATGAAGTTTTATTGTAAAGTGTAAGGAATAAGTTACTTCCTGTAAGCTGTCGAAAGCTGTCCTTTCCTTGCTCCCTAAAAAGGGGGATTTGTGCCTTCTAAAGAACTGGAGACCTTTCTCTTTACTGTGCATGGACTATAAAATAATTTCAAAATGTTTAACAAATAGGTTGAAACATGTTTTGGAAGTATTAGTTCACAGGGATCAAACCTACTGTATTCATAATAGGTCAATTATGGACAATCTTTTTTTGTTAAGAGATGTCATTTGATCTTAATCAATTCAATAATGTTGACCTGGGTGTGCTGTCGTTAGACCAAGAGAAGGCTTTCGATAGAGTCAATCATACATATCTTTTTGAGGTTTTGAAAATTTTGGGGTTTTTGGGAAGAATTTTATATCTTTTATTTAACTGTTATATTCTGAAGTTTTTGTGATTGTGAAAGCTGGAGGAGGACTGACTGCACCAAAACCTGTGTTAAAAGGGATTAGGCAAGGCTGTCCTCTGTCTGGACAATTATATAGCCTTGTTATTGAGCCTTTACTGTGCAGGCTAAGAAGAGATCTCAGTGGAATTAATGTCATGCGTGGAATCTCCATATCAGCTTATGCTGATGATGTTACTGTTTTTATTTCAAATGAAAATGATAATATTTTAACTGAAACAATGAGAAATTATGGAAAGGCATCTTCAGCAAGGGTAAATTGGGGAAAAGGTGAGGGACTTATTATTGGTCAGTGGAAAGGTGGGCAAGGACCTCCAAAACTACCTGGTGGTTTGTTATGGGAAAGGGGTGGGCTGAAAATGCTAGGGTGTTTTTTTGGAAATAAGCAATTTCAGAATAGAAATTGGGAGGGAATGCTGGAAAAGGTGTTAGCCCGATTGTTTAAATGGAAATCGCTATTATCATTGATGTCATACAGAGGAAGGGTTCTGGTTGTGAACAATCTGGCTGCCTCAACTTTATGGCATAGACACATTGTAATGGAACCACCTGAAGAATTGATTTGCAAAATACAGAGGATGTTTGTGGATTTTTTTTGGAGTGGAGAGCATTGGATTTGAGCGGCAGCACTCTACCTTCCAGTGTACGAGGGAGGTCAAGGTCTGGTGGATGTGCGGAGCAAGATCTGTGCTTTCAGAATACAAGCAACACAGAGGTTTACAAAAAGCAGGTGATCTTAAATTAGACAGACATCTGTTTTTAATGGAACTGCATGAAGTGAATCTGTCTGAGATTACACCCTTTTACCGGTCAATGTTGCACTCTTGGAGAACAGTTTTTAACGTGCAAAGAGATGTTGATGAATCTGGGAGTTGGATACGAGAGGAATGTTTGTTTTTTAACCCAATGATTCAGACAAGACTTTTGTCAGCTGTAAGTGTGCGTGCATGTTAACAAAGACATGGCATTGTGAAGTTGGGGCAACTTTTAAATAATGACCGATGGGAATCTGTGGAAACCTTGAGAGAAATGACAGGACTAAAGTCCTCGCGCTTGACGGAAAAGCTGGTGGAAGAAATTGTCAATGCATTACCAAGTGGCTATAGGAAAAACATTGGACAAGGATTCCTGTCAGACACAAGTAATGAACCAGACTTTCCAAAAAGAAGAGTTTCTGCTGTCGTCGATGAAAGACAAGCGGATGAATCCGCAGGTTCAATTTTGTCTTTTAAAACTCCACAGCTGGACTTGTTTGAAACAACATCAAAGAAAGCCATATCACTTCAGTAAAAGTTTTGCATCAAGTGTTACTCAGAGGACAAAAGATCTCAAGGTGGCCACTTTTGTTGAAGCCAGAAATTCTTGTAAGAGATAGATGGAGAACTCTGTATAAACCTCCAGTCAAGAAAAGAACAGCGGATCTTCAATGGAGAATAATTCATGGTTCAAAAGCTACGGACAAACATGTGGCACACCTGAACCCAGCAGTAGGGGTGGGATGTAGGTTCTGTGGGGAAGAAGCTAATTTAGAACATTTGTTTTTAAAATGTAAGAGATTGGAAGGGCTTTTTGATGCTCTTAGTAGATTGTTTCAAGCTTTTGGTGAAGATTTCTCAGAGGAAGTTTTTATAGGGGGTGTGAAATATAATTTTTCAAAAAGAAGGAAGATGTGTCTGTTAAATTGTTTAATAGGAACTGTGAAATTGGCAATATGGAAAACCAGGAAAAATCAAGGTTTACAGTTAAATAGTACTAATGTTGAAGTTATGTTTAAGAAATTAGTAGCCGGCAGACTAAAGATAGAATTTGCATACTATAGTCTTGTTAAAAATGAGATGGGTTTCAACGATCTGTGGTGTGTTAATGAGGTTTTGTGTGTTGTTTCTGATGGACATCTGTTTTTGGAAATTTAATTTTATTTATTTATTTTTTATTTTTTATTCTATATAATGTAAATTGTTGAAGAATTAGTGTTGTTTTACATAAAGTTTTGTAAACCTCTCTCTCTCTCTCTCTCTCCGCCGTTAGAAGCAGAGCGCGGCACGCAGACTCAAAAGCAAGTGCACACACGGTAATAATGCTTGCACACTTGACACACTCATATTTAATATATTTTAAATCAGCAACAATATGAGGTGAACTGTCACATGAATGTTTTCTATGACGCTCAAAGGTTAAAAAGCATATTTTAGGTTGATCCAGCTAGCACGTTTGTGCAGTCTCGAGTGCATGTCATGTTTCTATGGCAATCAGTGAGGGACAAACCACGCTTTACATTTTCTCCCATTTTTATAATAATATAAATTAACCGTTTAATCTTAAAGTTTTAGGGGTCAGATTCAGACTCTACGCAGAGCAGAGAGCACAGAGATGATAGCAAATAAATAACATCAGCGGCCATGGCACTGAACGCGCAATCGTTATTATAGTTCAAAAGGGCAAACAGTCGAAGTTATTATGCGAGTTAACTCGAGTCAGAATGTAACGTTACATGTGCACAGTTGCATTTGTCATCCGTCACCGTGACATCAAGTGGACTTTTGAAGCTGAAATAATGAGTGGATTAAGCTTGGACTTGGAATAACCAGAGGAATAACATGGATAACTTTCTTGTCGGAAGATTGTAATGTATCACAGGCAGTCAGGTACAAAGAAGAGAGACTACGGCTCCTTAAATTAGGTAAGACAGAAAGTTGTATTTTCCGCAACAAGTTTATTGACTTGTAATAGTAATTTAAGTGTCAATCGGGTCCAGTCAGGTCTGTGTCTTCCTGGCGGGTTCGGGTCCAGCTTTCAAATAATAGACAGGTCCGGGTAGGCATTTCTCGGATTTACACGGGTCCGGGTCCAGCTTTTGAAATAATACACGGGTCCGCGTCAGTTCGGTGTAGTACATTACGGGTCTCTTTCGGGTTCGGGCACGAATCTTTGGACCCGTGAAGACCTTTAGACTAAACTTTCATCTGTGAATTTTAATTATTTTAACTAGCCTACAGTGTTTTTCTTTCATTTTCCCCGACTGCAGTCAAAAATAACACATTGGTGAGGCAAAGCTAACGTCTATTTGCGAAAAAGTGCTTTGATGCGCTTGTTTGAAAACTTGTGATTAAAGCGCCACTCAGTGGTCATAAGCTGCAAATGCACTTTGCAGATGTGGCGGCGGCGGTAGAACCACCGTTTTGGAGGGCCACCTACTCTATGATGATTTTCAAGTACTGCTTAAGTTACGATGCTTTTGGGAAACAGACCGTAATATAAAGATCATTCGTACGATCGTTTTTACAAACTTCTTAGGCTTACGAAGCTTTTGGAAAACGCAGCCCAGGCCTCTGCTTATCATGGTAACAAAGACACACATCAAGATAAGATTGTTTTATAACTCAAAGGAATGTACCCTTGTACTATACAGTCCATCATAATTATATCTATCTCCTTCTAGATATAACCACTTGAGAAATCTAGGGACATGTACCCAATTTTCACAATCTCATACGTTTTCCTCTTATAGTGCTTTGCTTATGTATTTATACAAAATCTTTTAAATTAACATTTTAGGAATTCCATACTTTTGTCAACAGAGATCTCAGGTATGCCATGTTTGGTATCTTTCGGTTGCATTTTAATGGTCTAAATTATCATTTTTTATTATATGTAGATACCTATGGAAGATATTAGTGTTACCAGAATCTCTAATAGTTTTTTCATAAACATCCAAAGTCCATATGCAAAACATATGCCTGAGGACAAAGGCTTGTAAATTTTCTTTTAGAAGGTACAATTTCTCATTGGCTCACTTCCCTTCTGAAGGCTGGGACATCCTCACAGTTTAAAAAATCACACGATCAGAATTATACGGAGAAGTTTTCAGATGCAGAAACTCCAGGGCAAGATGCAGAGCTAAGAGTCCTCAAGAACCCAACCTAAGCTTGTGCCAGGCTTTCAGCCTAGTCTTTCCACGTCAAGATCCTCTGACTCAAACTGGTTCTTTTTCATCAACCAACTTCAGCAAAGATCAACTTAAGCCTTCAGATTGCATCAAGACTCTCTTTCAGATGGAAAGTATCAAACAACCTTATTAATTGATACATTAAGTATCATTTGCACCTGTGTTTGAACTAAAAACTGATGTTTCCTTCAGGCTGTAGATCTGCTTAAGCTTTAACTCTTTTTCCTATGCCAACTGTATAAGTGTGTGTGTGTATGTTAGACTAGTTTAAGTGTTTATGTAGTTAATAAATTCTTATTTGTATCACACTTGAGGTTGATCATTGTTTGCTCATAACTGGAGTCCCTAATAACATTCTTAGAATTGACAGACAGTAATACTTACAGCACATATTAATATTTATAATTAATTATAACTAGTTATAATTAATTATTAATATCTCCCCTTTGAGCCTATTTGCTACAAAATTTAATTAAACCATTAAAACGGAATCCAGAGAAATAATGGAAAACACTTAAGAAAAAATAAGATATTTCATAGGGCCTTAAAAATTTAATTTTTGTTAAACTTTTAATACATTTCTGTTCAATTGTCTATGTTTAATGATTTCTAATAATTAGACATGTTTTTTATTGTTAAAATTATGTATTTAACCATTAAAACAGTCTAGTCTAGAAAAATTAAACAAAAACAAAAAAAAACAGAATTTGGGAAAAAATAAAATGGGCCCTACGTAAGGTTTGCTTTTGGGTCCCTTTAGGTGGTTATCTGTGATTTAAGGTTTATCTAAAATCACAGATAACCACTCTGTGTGTTTGGAGGGCTCAAACGAACTAGGTGTGAAAATACCCTATTAGAAGTTGAGTAAATATACCACTCTCACAAATGGAATTAAGCACAAAAATTACATCAAATCATAATCCAGGAATTAAAAATTTATATTATAAGTATTAAGTATGGTCATTTGCAGCCAGAAGGGATGCTTGAACCAGCCTGACCAGTCAAATAACTGAGAACTAATGCTATGGTCTGAGGATGTACTCATATGAGCTCGTGTGAATAGCATGTTTCTATGCTCCTACCTCCTCAACACATTGCTTGGTCTTCTTTAAAATACAATAATCAAATTGTCGGTACACAAACAAGCTAATTGCACATAGTCATAAAGTATGTTCTTTCTCTGTTAATATTACACATTTAACCCGACTGACAAGATCAGAATAACATCAAATATGCACAATACTTTTTATTGAATAATCAGTTCAACACACAAAAAGGATACCACACATAATGTGATATACAGAACAAACAAATTAATGTGATGTGGACTGTTGCTGTATGTTTTTGTAGGTTGTCTGGCTGTATGGTGACAGAGGAGGGATGTTGTTATGTGTCTTCAGTTCTGACTTCACACCCCTCACACTTGAGAGAGCTGGATCTAAGCTATAATCACCCTGGAGATTCAGAAAAACTGGATAAAATCAAGTATGTCCAGCAGGAAAAGGTTTTAGGTTTTATTGTTTAAACTTTTCAGTGTCTCTGGGTATATGTATATGAGTCTATGAGTTTTTAGAGGATTCAACAATATTTAGAATTTAAAGGCCACAGTCTGAGGAGTAAAATCTTAACTAAGCTGCTCAGACAAAACAAATGAACAACAAAACAGTACTTTAACTCACCCTCTAACTGACCACAAAACCATAGCAAACAGTGGAAACACAATAAAAAATAGCAGCCTCTTCCCTACAGTTTCCATAAAAGGTAGAAACAAACATATTCAAAATGATAACTTATGTTGCAAACATAACAAAAAAAAAGGAACAAAAAAGCCCAAACTTTGAAGTGGACATCAAATGCCCATTTTCCACAAGTTGGTATGATTCTTTAGTACTACATACTTCTACAGGTGCTTCTCAATAAATAAGAATGTTGAGGAAAAGTTAATTTATTTCATTAATTTAACTCAAATTGTGAAACTCATGTATAAAACTAATTCATTACACACAGACTGAAGTAGTCTAAATCTTTGCTTCTTTTAATTGTGATGATTTTGGCTCACATTTCACAAAAACCCACCAATTCACGATCTCAACAAATTAGAATATGATGACATGCCAATCAACTAATCAACACAAAACAGCTGCAAAGGTTTCCTGAGCCTTAAAAATGGTCTCTGACAATCATTGACAGCTTTCACAATAGTGTAAGTCACAAAAATTAATTGCCAATAAGCTGGCTGTTCACAGAGTGCTGTATCCAAGCATGTTAACAGAAAGTTGAGTGGAACGAAAACGTGTGGAAGAAAATGATGCACAACCAACTGAGAAAACTGCATCCTTATGATGATTGTCAAGCAAACTGGATTCAAGAATTTTAGAGGAATTCACAAGGAACGGACTGAGGCTGGGGTCATGGCATCTAGAGCCACCACACACAGACATGTCAATTTGGCTACAGCTGTCGTATTCCTCTTGTTAAGCCACTCCTTTACCACAGTCAACGTCAGAGGCATCTTACCTGGGCTAAGGAGAGGAAGAAATGGACTGCTGCCATTGGTCCAAAGTCCTTTTTTCAGATGATAGCAAGTTTTGTATTTCATTTGGAAACCAAGGTCCTAGAGTCTGGAGGAAGGGTGGAGAAGCTCATAGCCTAAGTTGCTTTAAGTCCAGTGTTAAGTTTCCACAGTCTATGATGATTTGGGGTGCAATGTCATCTGCTGGTGTCGGTCCATTGTGCTTTTTGAAAACCAAAGTCACTGCACCCGCTTACCAAGAAATCCACCTTCTCATTGGCTCTGATGTCAGGAGAAAATGAAGACTCTTATGTTTACTTTTAAATCTAAATACAAAACTCCTGCATCTCTTCTTAAGTTTCTGTGTTGCTCGGTCTGTGTGAGTGACTGAATGTGTGCGTGCGAGCTGCAGTGAAGACATTAGTTTAGAACATTTGTGCATTGACCCCTACCAGCCATATAAAGCTGATTTTATTAATATATTAGAATGAGGACATTATTATTTATGGGCTTGAAAACAAGATGCAAACAATCAAAATATTCTACCTGGTCAAGAGTGCCCAATGTTAAGTGGAAGTTGTGACATTTGCGAAGTATGGTAACCCATACTCGGAATTGGTGCTCTGCATTTAGCCCATCCAAGTGCACACACACAGCAGTGAGAAGTGAACACACCGTGAACACACACTCAGAGCATTGGGCAGCTATATCCAGGGGCCGGGCTAGCAACTGGGGGTTCAGTGCCTTGCTCAAGGGCACTTCAGCCATTATTAAGGGTGGAAGAGAGCACTGTTCATTCACTCCCTCCCACCTACAACTCCTGCCAGCACCGAGACTTGAACCTGCGACCTTTGGGTTACAAGTCCAACTCTCTAACCACTCTAACTCTCTTCATAATGCAGAGATCAACTGTCTGCTCCACCTACAGTCAGCAGTGATCCTATGGTATGCAGTATTTAATCAACAGCTGTTTTACTGAATTCTGCTGAGGTGAAATTCAGTGCAGTCCTGTATCAGGATACATATCGTATTGTGACTTTACTGGTGATACACAGCCCTACTAGCAACCATCCCATGTACCCTAGCAACTGCACAGCAACACCCTAGTGGTAAACCACCCTGAACATATTATCAACCGCAAATCAACCAAATCACATATCTTAGCAACCACATAGCAACTCCCTAGCAACCTCCCTGAGTACCTTTTATAGTAACTGCATAGCAACAGCAATTTGTTCACTGACTGACTTTGTTTTTTCTCTAGTGTGGATCATGGAGGAGAATCCAGGATTAAAGCAGGACTAAGGAAATGTATGCCTAAACACACAAACACAAACACTCTCTCTCTCTCTCTCGCTCACACACACACACACACACACACACTGCATCGTGGGGGTCACATGTCAGAATTGTTACATAGCGGGAACCACCCTTTCCTATGATCCTACAGCAGACCTATACAAAATTATGTGACAAAAACTACAAAGCCTGTTTTCCTCACTTCAGATGACAAATATTTCACTACATATTTATAAACCTGACGCAGTGGTTACTTGTGGGTCATTTCAGGTATTGGGTATATCTGGGGTCCTCCAAACACACAACCGGTTTATAGTCAATGTGGGGAATGAGGAACACAGTGTACCTTGGTCTACGGGATTTGCATCGTGAGCTCTGCCCCGCTTAGTGGGTATATAAGGAGCAGCGCAACCAACTTGTACTCAATTCTTCGCTGAGGAGCCGAATCCAGTGACCCAGCCATTCAGTGGCACAGCGATGTGGCAAAGGGATGTAACGTCTCCGTTCCCTTCTTCAGGGAACGAGGGTTACATACGTAACCTAGATGTTCCTTTCAGTCGGTCACTTTTTTGTTACGTCAGAAAGAGACTGACGAATGGGGTCCCTTACAAAATGCCACATAGCTGACACAGAATCCACTGGGTAGCATATACAAGCTGGATGTATGCTAGCAGGCTGCCTGCTCGTAGGAGGACTAACAAAGGTAGGTATCAACCGAAGGATGTGATACACATGAATTCTGAGGTACCCAGCCCGCAGGGTGGAAGTTTCAACGACAGAGCTGGTAAGGTGCTTGCCACATGCTACGAAGAGACATATCGTCGCTGTCTGATGAGAACCACGTATGTCCATTTTGCCGATTTTGAGATTTTTCGACGGATTGAATGTCCAGGTTCATTTCCATATACAGTATGCTTCACATATCTAAATGGCCAATGAAAAGTTTTGAAATCATGTCATCTGATTTTCACGTATATCCATTTGGTGTCAAAGCTGTCAATCACGCCGCGTATCTCCCGCCTTGTGGAAGCATCTCGCCGGTCTCCTGAAGTTTCATCAAAGCTCAGCACTGGATAGCTGAATAACACTGTGAGGTAAAGAATAAGCAAACGTTTGTTTTTGACAACTGTTCTCAAGTTTATTATATATTCACAACTATTATTTATCAATAAATGGTCTAGACGAAGTAATTGTCACAGAATATTTTTATTTATTTTTATATTTGTGAACCTGGCTGACGAAAGTACGACATTGAAGCTCTCCACAGTTTAGTTCTAATCTAGTTCTTCACAGATTAGTTTGCTTGCCAGTATGTAAATAAACTAGGTCTCATTGATAAGATTCAAACTTTTTTTTTTCTTAGTCAAACTGATCAAATTATAGCCTGTAATGCTACTGTCATGATTGTCACTAGAACATGCCTCACTCATACTGCTATCACCGCAGTTATCTTGCTACGGTTTAATTGTGAAGATGTTAACGCACGGATTACCGAAGTGAAGTGAAACAATGTTACTTGATGTTTTTTTTCTGATCTGTTTTTCTCCCTTCCTTCAGGATGTCTGTCTCTGTAAAGGAGCTGTGTGAATTGATGAATGTTAACTATGATGGGGCTGTTATTGAGGCGATTGCGAGGGTCAACAATGAGGAGGAAGGTTTGTAGGAAAATAGAATTGAGTCAGCCAAACAATTAAATCTACATTGTATTCATTACTGAAATGTAGGGCTACTCCGATCACGCTCGGCCGATCGTTAATGCGCATATCGGAAATTTTCGTCAGTAAAGCCGGTTCTCTAATCAGCGCTAAATTCCCTCAGGTGCGTGATTTCACATAGAGCAGCTGTTACTACACAGAGCCGTTGTTAACTGAGAAGATGCGCAAATAATGCTGCGTTCCAGGCAGGTTTTTGAGCCCGTAAGTCACGATTTCAAACCACGACTTACGACTTTATAGCGTTCCAGGCAAGTCACACCAAACTTCCTGAGCGCAAGCAATTGTAGCTAGATTATTAATTTTATTGCAATGTTATATTGTCCTAAAATCGTTTTTTTAACGTGCACCACTTGCGTAAACACTGCATCCATAGGCAATATTATCCGTAGAGGCTGCCCTTGTTGTTTCGCAGGCTATGTGACGTAACATAGTTCGTAGTTCGTAACTCGGAGTACATCTATCTAGTACGAGTTCACGGGTGGGAAGTCACGGGTTTGACTGCTGTTCCAGTGCAGTTTCACGGGTAGAAGGTTGGAAAAACACAGGTTACGGGTTGCCTGGAACGCAGCATAAGACGCTGAAAATGAAGTCGATCTTCTCAGTTAACAATGGCTCCGTGTAGTAACAGCTGCTCTATGTGAAATCACGCACCTGAGGTAATTTACCGCTGATTAGAGAACTGGCTTTACTGACGAGATGTGCATAATGATCGGCCGATCGTGATCGGAGGAGCCCTACTGAAATGTTAACTAGTTTTTCTCTCTGTCATTCTTAGATTCACTTGAAAGTCACAGTTCTCAGACAGCTGCCAATGAGGGTAGGTACTTTAGGCTTAAATTATTTTCTCCCAGTAGCAGCTACCTATACAGCAATCTAAAGCCTGTTTATGTGTTGCACATTAAGATGAAAGCCTGTCACACATGTTATTTTGGTTCCCTTGAGCCAAAAAACTGCTGTTGCATTTCCAAGTACTAACCCATCAAATTGTATGTGGCTAAATTAAAACATTTTAAAGGGATAATTCACCCAAAAATGATATTTAAGCCATAATTTAATCACCCTCAAGCCGTTCGAGATGCGTATGTCAATCTTTTTTTTTAGACAAACACACTTTCAGTTATTTTAGAAAATGTCTTCAGTCTTTCAGTGGTTATAATGTCAAGTTATGGGGTCCACATCGTTGAAGTCCCAAAATCTGCATGCATCCTTCACAAAAGGCTCCAGGGGGATAAACAAAGGCCTTCTGAGGGTAATCCGTGCGGTTTTGTCGTAATAATATACATATTTAAAACTTTATAAACGAAAATAACTGGGCTACTTCCTACGTTATATTTAGTTTATAAAGTTTTAAATATGTATATTTTTATGACAAAACCGCACGGATTACCCTCAGAAGGCCTTCATTTATCCCCCTGGAGCCAGATGGATTATTTTTGTGAAGGATGCAGGCACATTTTCGGACTTGAAGCAGCCGGACCCCATTGCTTCACATTATAACCACTGAAAGATCTAAGACATTTTAAATTAACTGAAAATGTGTTCGTCTGAAAAAAGATGCATCTCGAACGGCTTGAGGGTGAGTAAATCATGGCTTAAATATCATTTTTGGGCGAACTATCCCTTTAATCACAGAGAATTCAAAATGTATAGTTACTGTGCTGGTCAAAGCTACTGATGCAAGCTCAGTTCTGAATTATTCAAACATTGTAGGCTATTCAGTGTGCTAAATGCATTTTATCTTTATTGTTGTTAGATTCTCTGGAAAGTGATAAAGAAAATCATTCCGAAATAGCTTCCAGTGAGGGTAAGTATTATTCTTCCTCTTTTTCTTCTTCTCATATTAGACTATACTACAGCCTCCACCTCACATTAGTTTTGAGCAGGACTTAAAGACTAAAGCCCATTACTAATTACAAATCTAGCATATTTAATCGATTACCAGTCAAAATGAATGCAAACTTATAT
Source organism: Carassius carassius (assembly GCF_963082965.1). NCBI lineage: Eukaryota > Metazoa > Chordata > Actinopteri > Cypriniformes > Cyprinidae > Carassius > Carassius carassius. The sequence continues at coordinate 27,498,845 of NC_081776.1, forward strand.
GTGAATGATGTGAACAGTGCATTCGTTGTACTAAATGTTTTCCTCTTTTTTATTCTAAGACTCACTTGAACACTATCCAGAAAATGAGCCGGATTACACCTCTGTCAATGAAGGTGAGTAACTTATTGTCATTATTTTTACATTTCTGTCAGCTACTAGTGGGCTCAGCCGCATGTGCGCACACACACACAGAAACACACACACACACACAAACAGCAATGCCAAACTTAAATGCATGCCTACACACACACACACACACACACACACACATATATCCACATGCTAAAAAACCATGTAAGAGAAATGTGCATTTGTAGAACATAATTTTTATTTTATTTTAATCAAATGAAGGTGCCATTGATAATTGGGGAAGGTCAAGGAAGAGGGCCAACCCAGACACTTGGAAGGGTAACATCCAGAAAAGGAAAAGAATGAGGGGCCAATCTTATCTTGGACAGAAAAAAAATGAATTTGTCATCAAAGAAGAAAGTAAAATGGGCGGCCAGTGCCAATCTGTGTCCTGCAAGAAATCAAGCAAAGTAAACTGCTCCGAAATTGATGAAGGGAAGAGGGAGGAAATTTTCAAGTATTTTTGGGGGAAATTGGAATGTAAAGAGAGGAGAATGTATGTGAAAACATCGGTGGAGGTGAGTGATGTCAAGCGGCGCCGGACAGAAGCGGTTCAATCTCGGAGGTCAGCATCTCTCTTTTGTTGTTTATGTGTAGATGGTAAAAGGCTCAGAGTTTGTCAAAGGATGTTCCTGTCTACACTTGGCATCAAGCAGTGGACTTTTTTAAAGTGGGTTGGGCGAAGAGGGGAAAGTCCTGAGAAGATGGCGAGAGTGAGTGTAAGGACAGAGGAGCAGGACTTCCTAAAGACCTTCCTTCTGGATCTGCCAAAAGTTCCATCGCACTACTGCTGGTCTTCCTCATCAAAGATGTACCTGGAGCCTTTCTTCAAGTCCATCAGTCATCTCCACACACCGTATAAGCAATCATGTGCAGACCACAGCATCCAGCCTCTGTCACGGCAAGTATTCACTAACACCTTCAACGATTTAAATCTTTCTCTGTTCCATCCAAAGAAAGATCAGTGTGACACTTACTGTGCCTTCAAAGCCGGGAACATCGAGGCTGCCGTGTGGGAGGAACACTGTGTTAAAAAGGACGATGCACGAGCAGAAAAGGTAAAGGACAAACAACTTGCAAACAACACCACCTTGGTTGCATGCATGGATCTGCAGGGCCTTCTCCTGTGCCCAAAGGTTCAAGCGTCTGCCCTGTACTACAAAATGAAGCTTGGTGTCCATAATTTTACCATCTACAATATGGCATCACATGAAGCAAAAAATTACCTTTGGCATGAGGGTGAAGCTGGGGTCTCTGCCAACGAGTTCGCCTCCTGCATTGTGGATTACCTTGAAGCACAACCCACTTACAATGAATTCATCCTTTGGAGTGATGGGTGTGGCTATCAAAACAGAAATCTGGTCCTGAGCAATGCCCTCTTAAAGTTTGCTACTGAGAAAAAGAAACGTGTGACACAGAAGTACCTTGAAAGAGGTCACACACAAATGGAATGTGACTCTGCACAGTGTGATTGAGAAGAAGTTGAGAAACCGTGACATACATGTTCCAGCTGAGTATGCTGCAGTTATTCGAGGAGCTCGTTCCAGTCCAAAACCATACGAGGTGAAGTATGTTGGTTACAGCTTTTTCCAAGACTTCAGCAAAGTCAACATCTGTAAGTCAGTCCGACCTGGTAGCAAAGTTGGAGATCCTACGGTGCATGACCTTCGAGCAGTCAGGTGTTTTTTTTTTTTTAACACACTTTTTCACAAATACATGAAACATTTAGCCTGGGAAAACCCAGACTACTTCCGGCAAATTTCAATTCTCTCTACAGAATAGTCTGGCAAAGAGGACTATCTAGCTCGTTTCTGTGCCGCCGAAATCGCGGCACCAATCAGAAACGTTGAGGCGGGGTTTACACGATGACGACAGCGCAGCGACGGTAAAGCAGATTTTGTACATTACAAAGATGGATGCTGCAGAGGAACATTCATTCGAAACTGCTATCGCGTCTGTTTTAAGTGATTTAAACTTTAACTTTGCGTTAAAACCCGAGCAAAGAACAACACTTGAAGCCTTCATATCTAAAAAAGATGTTATCGCTGTCTTACCGACTGGATTCGCTCTGCATACGCCATCTCCTTCATCGCTCTGATTGGTTTTAGGTCTATCCAATTGCGCCCAGAGGCATTTGAACGAGGTCCGTCGGTGACGCCCCTTTAGAAACGAGACGTCTAATAGGCTTTGCCAGACCCTAACTCAGTTTCAACTGAAAAGGGTCTGGTTTTTACCAGGCTATGAAACATTAGCCATGTCATATTAAAATATTTGGTTTCATAAATCTAAACATGCTTTTGGTTCCCTCTTATCTCTGTGACCTATGTCCCCCAACACCCCCCCCTTCTTTTCTTTAATCTATTTATTAAATACAATGTCGATGGCAGTATGGAGTTTAAATTACTACACTCTGACAACTGGCAACCCTTCACATCCCCATCCCTGAGGAAGACGTGTGTCATCGTGGCCCCACTAAATATTCTATTTATTGTGTATTGTCATGTAATTGTTTATGTGCATGTTTTAAAATGACTTGGTCTTATCTGTTGAAATTTTTGGAATTCCTGTCAGCCAATTCTGACTGGAAAGACATGTTAAAATCTTGTATTAAAGGGATAGTTCACACAAAAATGAAAATTCTGTCGTCATTTACTCACCCTCAAGTTGTTTCAAACCTGTATGAATTTATTTTTTCTGAAAAGAAAAGATATTTTGAAAAATGTCTGTAACCAAACAGTTGACGGACCCCATTGACTTCCATAGTAATTTTTTTTCCTACTATGGAAGTTAGTGGGGTCCATCAACTGTTTGGTTACAGACATTTTTCAAAATATCTTTTGTGTTCAGCAGAAAAAAGAAATTCATACAGGTTTGAAACCCCTTGAGGGTGAGTAAATTATGACAGAATTTTCATTTTTGGGTGAACTATCCCTTTAAGGCCTGTTGGTATTTTATAATTCCACCTGTCATGTCAGTATTGAGTCTGATTAGTTGGTATTGCTTGAATCACCTGAAGAATAAACATGAACTGGTAACTGGAGTTTACTGGAACTGCATTTTCATTTTCACTTTTCTTTTCTGCAATACATTGCCAAATAAACATAGCCTGGTGAGACAATGACTTTTCTTCATCGAGGTAAACGTTTCCCCCCTGACGCCAGACGTACGTCTAGGAGTGACAAAATTACGGTAGGACTGTGCAAACAAAGTATCTGTCTAGCATTACCATGTGAGTGTATTGATTCATTGTCCCTTCATAGTTTGCAAGAGACATTTAATAAATTTATAATTAATATTAAATTAAGCGTATTTAATAAACTAAGATGTAGGCTATTTAATAAACTGAGCGTATTCATCTGTCAATATGAAACGCGACTTGGCCATTCTAATTAATGATCGGAAGAACGCGTATCGACCACCGTTACTGTAAAATATGCACGTATGTCCATTTAAACTCAATTTTGGTCAAATGTGGATTATATCATTACACTGGCAAGAATATGGTTACATGTAAAGATGCCGTCCCAAGTATGACAACGCTACATTCAACTGCCTTTGAAATACGGTGTTTTTTTCACTTCCTGAAAAGTAACCGTTTTGGACATACGTGAGTTTCATCGGGCAGCGACGATATGCTATGAAGAGACTTATTGTGGAAATACACATGTGGGATTACCCAGAAAGGGGAATCACAACACATGGAGGCACCTAGTCCCACACAGGGCTGACCGTTAGGGCATGCACGCAAGTGCTGGACATCAACAGAGCTGGAAGAACCCAGAAAGGAAAGCTCTGGCTCGATCGGGCATCTCCAGTGGTATTCACAATGTGAAGAACACCAAGTGACAAAGAGGTTCCAATTCAAACCATAGGCATGTCTGGTAGACAAGGCTCTAGCTGAAGTGATGGTAGCTACCACCTGAGGTGGCAAGGTACCTAAACCCTCCGTCACCTGTCCAGAACCCACACATGTAGGTTCCAAAGATGGGGACGCGATGCCAGAGGGTGCCCCGTCTCTGAGAAAGAAGGTTCTTCCTCAGAGGAATTGGCCAGTAAGGGGCTGTCGCGAGGAGTACAAGTTCCAGGAACCAAGTCCGGCCGGGCCAAAAAGGCGCAACCAGGAGGACCTGCTACTCGTCCTCAGGGAGTAAAACAACTGGCAGTGGGAATTTTCTGGAGAGGCAAACAGGTCTACCTGAGTGTCTCCGAAAATTTCCCAAATCAAATGAACCGACTGGGGGTGGAGTCTCCATTCCCCGGGGCGAAACTGCTGCCGTGAAAGCTTGTCGCCTGCCCGGGATGTGAATGGCACCAAGCGACCTTAGATGCTTCTGACTCCACAAGAGGAGATGGAGAGCAAGTTGCGACATGCGACGGGAACGTAGACCACCCTGACGGTTGATGTACGCTACAGTCGCAGTGTTGTCCGTATGGACCAGAACATGCTTGTCTTTCAGCAGGGCCCGGAAGCGGTGCAGAGCAAGCCGAACTGCTAGCAACTCGAGGCAATTGACATGCCACTGAAGTCGGGGTCCTGTCCAGGAACCAGACACAGCATGCCCGTTGCAAATGGCACCCCAGCCCGTGGCAGAGGCATCTGTTGACACCACGACATGTCTGGACACTGGTTCTAGGGGAACGCCAGCCCTTAGAAACGAGAGGTCCAACCACGGGGTGAAGGTTCAGAGGCAGGCCAGAGTGATGGTCATATCGAGCATGCCCTTGTTGCCATGCCCATCTCTGGACTCGGTCGTGAAGCCAGTGCTGATCCAGTCTCATATGGAGCAACCCGAGCGGTATGACTGCCGCTGCGAATGCCCTATGCCCCAGGAGCCTCTGAAACAGTTTCAGTAGAACCGCTCTCCTGCCATTGAATTGTCTTGAGCAATTCAGCAGTGACTGCGCACGCTCGTTCGTAAGCTGCACGAACATGGCAACCGAGTCTATTTCCATACCGAGATCCTCTGCACAGGGTAGAGTTTGTTCTTTTCCAAGTTGACCCGAAGACCCAGACGGGCGAGGTGTCTGAGCACCAGATCCCTGTGCTCGCACAACCACGCTCAAGAGTGAGCTACAATCAGCCAGTCATTGAGGTACTTGAGGATACGGACACCTCGTTCCCTGAGAGGAGCCAGGGCTCCCTCCGCGACCTTCGTAAAGACACAGGGAGACAGGGCCAACCCGAATGAGAGGACCTTGTACTGAAATGCCTGCCCCTTGAAAGCAAACCGAAGAAACAGTCTGTGTCGAGGAAGAATGGAGACATGAAAGTACGCGTCCTTCAGGTCAATTGCTGCAAACCAATCCAACGGACGAATGCATTCAAAAATGCACTTGGGTGTTAGCATCTTGAACGGAAGTCTGTGAAAAGCTCGGTTCAACACACGCAAGTCCAGGATTGGCTGTAACCCACCTGTTCTTCTTGGGTACTATGAAGTATGGGCTGTAAAAGCCGGACTTCATGTTGGCTGGAGGGGCCGGCTCTATCGCACCCTTTGCCAGCAGGGTCGCGACCTCCGCGTGCATGACATGAGCATCCTTGCCCACCATCGGCAGGTTTAGGGGCAGAGAAAGGCTGCGCCACCCTTCTGCGGCCATCTCCTTGCTGCGGAGTAACCTTCGTTGCCCGAAGAGCGAGGTCGGTAGCAGTGGCCTCCTCCTGCAAAACCCCTGGGTCAGCACTGCCCCCGTGCAGCTCTTTGAGCACATTGGCCTGGTAGACCTGAAGGGTGCCCATGGCGTGCAGGGCAGAAGCGCCCTGACCCGCAGCTCTGTAAGCCTTGGCCACAAGCGTGGATGAGGACTTACAGGCCTTGGAGGGAAGCTTGGGACCACCATGCTAAGCGGAGGTGCTCAAAGGACACAGTTGCATCACAACAGAATGCTCCACTGGGGGAAGCACTGCATACCCCTTGGCCACTCTGTCATCAAGGGCAGTGAAGCGGAGGAAGCACCAGAATGGTTTCGGGCAGTTAAAGGTGCCTTCCATGAACTGGTCACTTCCTGGTGCACCTCCGGAAAGAATGGAACCAGCGGGGGGTGCTGGCGATCTGCATGAGCAGCCCACAGGAACCAATCATCCAGCCTCAAGCACTCAGGACAGGGTGGAGGATTCCACTCAAGCCCGATGCTCTCAGCTGCCTTCAGCGCGCGGCAGGATACTGAACGAATCATTCAAACTGATTCACGAACCAATTTACTGGTTAGCCATCTGGTTTGAACAATCCATTGAACAGAATTGACTCAAAAGAATGAATCATTCGCAAATGGGCATCGCTCATTGCCCAGAGAAAAGTAGACGGCGCGTTTGGATCAAACTGAAGCATTTATAACATTTATTGCACTAAGATAAAGTAACAAGAGGAGCGTGGCCCACAGTAACGAAGTAAAAGTACAGATTTTTCCCAAAAAAATTACTCAAGTAAGAGTAAAAGTACACATCTTTAAATTTACTCCAAAAAGTATTAGTTACCCCAAAAATTTACTCAAGTAAATGTAACGAAGTAAATGTAACTCGTTACTACCCACCTCTAGATATAAATATATTTTCAATCTGAGTATGAGCAATAAACACAAACCATGCAGCAAAAAGTAAAAACAATTGCACAAATTGTCTCAAGGACAATACAAACAGTGTAAATAATTCACAAACTACACACAAAATGAGTGAGAAATATTTAGAGTGCTATAAGGACTTTGTGGTCATGCTACAAATGAGTCATCTTAACAAGAAGTGTCAATATTTTCTAAAAAACAAAAAACAAGCTAGTGCAGAGATACAGGCATAATACACAGAATAATTAGTTCCCTTTCAGTCAGTCACTCTCGACGGCACGTGAGTGACCGACGAAAATGGGATAACGCTTAGATAGACAAATCTACTTAGAGTGTAAACTAAACGAGTCAATGCACATTGGCATGCAATTATTGCATTCAGCTGCTGCTGATCACAGCGTGAATATAAGAAGGCAGCAGGTGCAATGCATACGAGCGTTAGTATCGTTCAGCTCAACTGTCTACGTTGAACTGCAAGTTCAGCACGCTCTCGGAAGCTTTCTGTGTTGGCGAGACAGCGCTTCAGCGGTGGTAGTTCCAGTGTCGAGTGGATTGCACACTTCAGGCTGCACTACCCCCTGTCGTGTTGCAAGCGGGCAATTCCCCTGTGCGCCTCAGCACTAAAAGAGCATTTCCCTAAGAGCAAATTTCTCTAAAAGAGCTTAACGGGTGCGTCTTTGTAAAAATGACGGATAGTCCTTATAAGGATGCCGTTTCACCCATGCGTTTCTGGGTGCGGTCATTACCTGGCAACGGGTGATGGTCACGATTGCTGTACGATCACGTGTCTGGGCATCGAGCACGCTGAGGTGGCCTTTGTGGATGGGTCATGTTCCCACTGCAGGAAGATGACCGTCTCGGAGTTGCGAACAAGGCTCTGCTACCTTCAGGGGGGCGGAGTCCCGTTGCAGCTGCCGCAATCTGGGGCTTTGGCAGCCGTCAGACGATAACCACTTCCAGCAGTAGCGCGGGTGGTTTGAGGATTACAGTGGTCATCTGGTAAAGGCACCTCTCCCTCCCATGGAGGAGGGCCAGGGTGAGAATCTAGAAATCTCGATGAGAGCGGTTTTCTTTATCTCTGGGTCCCAGGAGGACACAGAGAGTTGGGGACGGCCAAGCACCGGACCTCACTCATCCTCCTCCTTCGCCAGATTGTAATAGTCACCTATTTCTGCCTTTATGTACAGCTTTTTGAGGTGATGATAAACATGCTTGGTTGTATGTTTTTTTTTTCTTCACATGGAAAAAGCTAACTGTTGTATCAGATGCCTGTGGTGTAATCACGGACTATTATATGGACTGTTATTTGTTTTGTTTTGTCCTTGCGTCATTGTTATGTCACGCAATATTGGTTTTAAGGAGAAGTGGAAGTGACGTCAAGGGGGACTCTGGAGTTCAAACGGGGAAAGCGGTCTGTGTTTAGCGGGCTCTGTGTAATAGTTGCAGGAAGAATTCCTCAAAGGGACTAATACCCTATTTTTGTGGATTACGTGACAATTGTTTTCTGGACTACTACATCTTCCCATCGGCTAAACAGACTGAGGCGAGATTGCGTAAGTCCACGGGGATATATTGACTGCGGCTTCTCGCCACGCTTCGCCTTACATTTTTGTTTGGTGTCTTTTTCTTCTCGCGGAGTACATTGTTGTGTCCGTACGGACAATTTATGTTGCTTGAATGAACTTTCGGTCTGCTGGCCAGGACCTTGGGACATTGGGGTGTTGAGGGTTAAATGTGTATGGGTAATTTGAGAATGTTTGCTGTGTTGGAGTGCGGCCGTGCCTCCAGCTGTGAAATAAGCGCATATTGCTGCCCGTCTGGGTATCATAATGTAATATATCTCTCAATACACTTGGTTGAACTTGTGTTTCATTGTTTTTCGTTAATATATAATTAATTCAAGTCTACATACATGTCAATTGTATTCTGTATATTTTTTCTTTAGTGGTTATTTAACGAAAGTAAGCTGTTACTGGCTTTATTCATATCAGTAGGTAGCAGATCCGCCCGTTACCTTATGTTTTGCGTGCAGTACTTTTTCCTTGCTTTGTTAGTGTAAGGGAAATTGTTACAGAGTGGTGGCCAGTACGGGGATCTTGGATGATTTTGTTTTTGGTATTGTTGTGAATGTATACCCGTTTTTTCCTACTGTAAAATATTGCTAAGTTGTCTACTGTGGGTTTTCATTACAAATACTTTTGATACATGCTGCGGGGAAAGGGGAGAATAATGATAGCAAAGAAACATACACAGATTTTTGAGATTTTTTTATTTGCTGTTGAGTTAAACGCGTAGGCAGGGTAAAAAGGAGAAATAGCCTATATAGTAGCTTACTAAGGTTACCTCAGTCAATCTATATATATGTATTTTTACACAGTCTTTGCACATTCACTCAAGGCACGTTAATTACTTTGCATTATTGCTACATTGCATTATGTACACACCCTTGTTGATTTAATTATTCACGCCATTAATGGCTGCCCCAAGCCAGCAGGGGACTAATGTGGTAAATTATGGGCCCCAAGATGATGCCGCCTCTCTTGTAGACTGGGATCCAGAACCCATCCCTTCTGAGAAAGTTGACCCATATCGCCACGTTACCACTAGACACAACCAAAGTGGTGTCACAGAAATAACCACCTTGTTGGATTCTCTGTATTTAGATCCACCGGCAGAAGAACAACCACCGCTGGATGAGGATGAGGATGCTGAAGGAGTCTCGATGGGGGAACAAATCCAGGAACTTCAGTTTAAGATGGAGACTTTGGAAAACCGTCTCAAAGACTCAAACGACAGCACACTCAACAGGGAGGAGGGTCTCAGAGCATCTATTGAGTCAATGCTTAAGGAGGCTAAAGAGTATGTTGACATTAAATTGCAGAGATTTGATCAGGTGTTGGTGGACTGCTTAAAGCGAAGAGATAAGCAGTGGGGTGAAGAACTGGAAAAGACTCGCAATAAATATCGTTCCTCTTGGAGGCCAGCTAGTTTCTCCACACCTGCTGGGTTATCATCTGCTAATCGGCATATGTCTAAAGGGGATGTCACCCTTTCATCATCTGGTGCAGCTACAAACAAGCCCCCTATTAGAATGGAGTTTCCCCAGTTCGGGGAGTCGAGGGAGTCTACGGATGTTACTGATTTCATTGAGCAGTGTGAAAACTTTCTCACCCTCAGACCACTGAGTGACTTTGAGTTCATAGGCACACTCAATGCTGTTCTTAAAGGTCCTGCACGGAGCTGGTGGTTGGCTTCCCGCGGCAAGATTTCCAACTGGGAAGAATTTAAAAGTGCTTTCCTTGAGGCTTTTCTTCCCACTGATTACCAGACAGAGATTGAGGATCAGCTCCGCTCACAGGTGCAGTCACCCTCCCAGTGCATTCGGGATTTTGCCTACGATCATCGGGCACTCTGTCTGAAGTGGAGACCAGATATGGAGGAAGACGAGATTGTGCGGCGCATCCTTGGTGCATGTAATCCAAGGCTGGCCAGTGGTCTGCGGGGTATCGTGGCTACCGTGGAACAGGTGGTCAAGGTGGGGTCGCTTATTGAGAAGGATTGGAGTAACTCTAAGGATTATTGGAGTCGTGTACAACAATCCCACCCTTCAGACCGCTCTTCTAAAAAACCTAGCAAAAAACCTGAACACGGACAAGGCCGGGGTCATAGTGCGGATGTGGCCACCGTTTTCGGTATTCCAACCCTCCTGGTGGTGCCAATAGCCATCCGAGGGTCCAGTGGTGATGCTGTCCTTGATTCAGGGTGCACGTACTCCTTAATGAGTAAAACTCTGTGGAACAACATAAAAAAGGCAGGTGAGACACTGAGTGCAAGTGGAATTCCAAGGTTCATTATGGCAAATGGTCAAGAGAGTAAAGCTATGGGGACAACCACCTTACTCCTCTCCCTTCATGATGCTCATATCACCGTCAGCATACATGTACTCAGTGATGATCAACTTTGCATGCCCTTACTCCTGGGTTTAGATTTCATGTGTGCCAGCCAAATTGTTCTGAAACCCCACCTGAGGAAATATGTGTTGCCAGGCGGCAAAGAGTATCGGTTCTTGCCTAAGGGTCGTGAGGCCCTGTGGTGGAGACATGCAGAGCCTACAGTTAATTTTTACATGGCAGTGATGGATGAGGTCGGTAACAAACTTTCTCCAGTTCCGCTGTTTGACGCACAGCCTGAGCTGGTTAGACCACTGCTGCAGAAGTGGCCTACAGTTTGGACAGATTCCACCGGTGCCACCGACGTCATAAAACATAAGATCTTGACTACCGACGAGCTGCCAACACGGAGGAGAGCTTATAGAGTGTCACCACAAAAGCAAGCGGTTATTGAGGAACAGATGAAGATAATGCTAAAAAATGGTGTCATAGAGCCGTCCACTTCTGCTTGGGCCTCCCCAGTGGTTTTGACACCTAAGAAGGACGGAACGCTCCGTTTCTGTGTGGACTTCAGAGGAGTTAATACCAAAACACACCATGATGCTTACCCAATGCCACTGATTCATGAGATCTTAGAGTCCATGCACGGAGCACAATATTTTAGCTCGCTTGACCTTCAGAGTGGGTACTGGCAGGTGGCCATGGATGAGGAAAGCAAACAAAAAACAGCTATGATCACACACCTAGGCCTATTCCAATTTAAGGTCATGCCTTTCGGGCTGAGAAATGCTGGTGCCACCTTTCAACGTTTGATGGAGAATGTTCTGGGGGAGTTGAAGGGCCGAACCTGTTTCGTCTACATAGATGACATTATTGTCTTCTCCAAGACTCAGGAGCAGCACCTGGGTGACTTAGAGGCAGTGTTTAAAAAACTTCATCAGGCCCGCCTAACTCTGAATGTTGCTAAATGCCACCTCATGCAAACTCAACTTACCTTCCTAGGACATGTGGTCTCAGGTAAAGGCGTGGAGATGGAAACGGCAAAGGTGGAGGCCATTACAGCTTATCCAGCCCCAACAGATCTGAAAAGTCTCCAGAGATTCCTGGGGTTGGTGGGCTGGTACCATAAATTCATTCCTCGGCTGTCAGACATTGTTGCTCCTCTTAATAACCTCAAGAAAAAAGGAGTAAAGTGGGAGTGGAATGAGCAGTGCCAGATTGCTTTTGAACGTCTTAAAGGGTTGCTGCAGTCCCCACCAGTGCTGGCTCAGCCAGAGCCACAGTCTGGTTTTCAGGTGCACTGTGACTCCAGTGATGTGGGTTTGGGGGCTGTTTTGATGCAGACAATCGAGGGTGAAGACAGAGCCATTGCATTTGCCTCAAGAGCCCTCCAGGGCGCTGAGCTGAGATACTCCACTTCAGAAAAAGAGTGCTTGGCTGTTGTATGGGCGGTGGAAAAGTGGCGTCATTACCTTGAAGGAGAGGCATTTGAAGTGTATACAGACCACAGCGCACTGGCCTGGGCATTCAACTGTCCCAAGACGTCATCACGGCTTACAAGATGGACTTTGCGTCTACAGGCATTCACCTTCCGTGTGCACTATAAAAAAGGCTGCTGTAATGTAGTGCCTGATGCTCTGTCCCGAGTTCCTCTACCACAGGATGGGAGGGTATGTGTGGCTGTCGCAAAATCTTACTGGTCTGACCTACCCAAGTCGCTTCAGGACATCGGAAAAGCTCAGCAGACAGACCCTTTGTGTCAAGATCTTGCTCACACTATTGGTCAGCACTCACCTGATCGCATCCATTACCAGCTGCAGCAGGGAGTGTTATACCGGGGTGTACCGTCTAAGTATGGTGGCTTTAATTACCAGCTGGTTGTTCCCGCTAACCTAGTTGCGGAGTTTCTGTCTTACTTCCACGACAGTCCGTTGGGAGGTCACCTAGGAAGGATGAAGACCCTCCTGAAGATCCTGGAGGTGGCCTGGTGGCCCACAGTTCGCAAGGATGTTTGGACCCATGTCCGAGTTTGTCATATCTGTCAACAGTACAAGGGTTCGAATGAAAAGCCAGCTGGTTTTCTTCAATCGACCGAAGTCACAGTACCAGGGGAGATGATAGGAGTGGACTTTATGGGGCCATTCCCTCTCAGTAAAGCCCGGAATTCAGTTTTAATGGTGGTTGTCGACTATTTTAGTAAGTGGGTGGAACTGTTTGCATTGAAGGATGCCAAGACACCGAAGGTCTGCCAGATCTTGAAGAATGACATCTTTACACGCTGGGGGGTACCTGCCTTCCTTGTGTCTGACCGGGGGCCTCAATTCACTAGTCACTTATTATCCAGCCTCTGTGAATCATGGGGTGTTACCCAAAAGCTCGCGACAGCATACCATCCCCAGACAAACCTTACGGAGAGGGTCAACAGGACCCTTAAGACCATGATGGCCTCCTTTGTGGGCGAATATCATCAGGACTGGGATCGGTGGCTGCCCGAGTTCCGGTTGGCTATCAACACTGCCGTGCACGAGACCACTGGGGTGTCCCCTGCTGTGCTGGCATTGGGGCGCAGCCTTAAAGGCCCGTTAGAACGCCTTATTCACAAGTCTCCTGCACCCAATACATCTACATATCACACAGTACACTCACATACATTATTACTGAAGGAGGTCGAACGACATGTGGGAATGGCAAAGGCCAGACAAGCCAGGTACTATAATGCACGACGCAAAGATGTACACTTTGTTGTTGGGGATCTGGTCTGGGTTAGGTCACATCCTCTGTCTAAAGCCTCAGCTAAATTCTCTGCCAAGTTTGCACCCAAATGGTCAGGGCCTGTTAGGGTAGAGAAATAACTAGGTCCAGTAAACTACTGTGTTCGTTGGCTAACTGATAAACTGAAGGTGGATAACGTAAATGTGGTCGACTTGAAACCATTCTATGGTCCCAATAAGCCGCTGGCTGGGGGGGGGGAATGTAATAGTCACCTATTTCTGCCTTTATGTACAGCTTTTTGAGGTGATGATAAACATGCTTGGTTGTATGTTTTTTTTTTCTTCACATGGAAAAAGCTAACTGTTGTATCAGATGCCTGTGGTGTAATCACGGACTATTATATGGACTGTTATTTGTTTTGTTTTGTCCTTGCGTCATTGTTATGTCACGCAATATTGGTTTTAAGGAGAAGTGGAAGTGACGTCAAGGGGGACTCTGGAGTTCAAACGGGGAAAGCGGTCTGTGTTTAGCGGGCTCTGTGTAATAGTTGCAGGAAGAATTCCTCAAAGGGACTAATACCCTATTTTTGTGGATTACGTGACAATTGTTTTCTGGACTACTACATCTTCCCATCGGCTAAACAGACTGAGGCGAGATTGCGTAAGTCCACGGGGATATATTGACTGCGGCTTCTCGCCACGCTTCGCCTTACATTTTTGTTTGGTGTCTTTTTCTTCTCGCGGAGTACATTGTTGTGTCCGTACGGACAATTTATGTTGCTTGAATGAACTTTCGGTCTGCTGGCCAGGACCTTGGGACATTGGGGTGTTGAGGGTTAAATGTGTATGGGTAATTTGAGAATGTTTGCTGTGTTGGAGTGCGGCCGTGCCTCCAGCTGTGAAATAAGCGCATATTGCTGCCCGTCTGGGTATCATAATGTAATATATCTCTCAATACACTTGGTTGAACTTGTGTTTCATTGTTTTTCGTTAATATATAATTAATTCAAGTCTACATACATGTCAATTGTATTCTGTATATTTTTTCTTTAGTGGTTATTTAACGAAAGTAAGCTGTTACTGGCTTTATTCATATCAGTAGGTAGCAGATCCGCCCGTTACCTTATGTTTTGCGTGCAGTACTTTTTCCTTGCTTTGTTAGTGTAAGGGAAATTGTTACAAGATGGCAGCAGCGGGCGGTTCGAGAGCGTCAATGAAGGTCCTACTCATGCACCCTCTGCCAATCCATAGAACCAAGTGAGCCCTGCACCCCACACTCACACCACACTCCGGCCTGCTCACAAGCCGCCTGAGTTGGGTCCCTGGGTTCCACCTCACTGCCCCACTGTGGGTACGGCCGTGGTCCCGCTTGTATGGTTTTTAAGCGCCTGGTCAGTGCTACCCAGCCCATATCGCTGGCTTCTACGGACCATCAGCCTCGGCTATGCGATTCCGTTTGCCCAGCGTCCCCCCAAGTTCAGTGGTATCCGATTTACAACAGTGAAAGCGTCAGATGCCCCTGTTCTGCAGGAAGAGATCGCAGTCTTAATGGCGAAAGATGCGATACAGCCGGTCCCTCCAGTCGATATGAGGACAGGGTTTTACAGCCCTTACTTTATTGTACCCAAGAAAGGGGGTGGGTTATATGTCCGATCCTGGATCTGCGAGTTTTGAATCGGGCCCTTCATTGGCTTCCATTTAAGATGTTGACGCAGAAACGCATTTTCGGGTGCGTCCGTCCCCAAGATTGGTTTGCAGCGATCGACCTGAAGGACATGTTCTTTCATGTATCCATCCTTCCACACCACAGACCTTTTCTGCTGATACTATAAACGTGAGGAACGTATGCGGTCGGTGCTAGCCTGCTTGAATACGTTCAAGGAGAGGACAGCAGATCCCACTGAAATTTTTCAGAGGCTCCTGGGGCATATGGCTGCCACAGCGGCACTTACACCGCTCGGCCTGATACATATGAGACCGCTCCAGCACTGGCTTTATGGCTGAGTCCCGGGTAATCCTGAGACCCCGGCCCGGCTACGTGCCCAAGGTTCCCACTACACCTTTCAAAGACCAAGTGATGAACCTGCAAGCGCTGCCCCTGGAGGAGGTAGACCCAGCCCTGGCTTTGCTCTGTCCCGACCGAGCATTGAGATGCTACGTGGACCGGACAAAAAGCTTCAGGACCTCAGACCAGCTCTTTGTCTGTTAGGGAGGCCGGCAGAAGGGGAATGCAGTCTCTAAGCAGAGGATGGCCCACTGGATTGTGGATGCCATAACCCTGGCTTATCAGGCCCAGGGTGTGCCCTGCCCGTTCAGGTTGCGAGCTCACTCAACTAGAAGTGTTGCATCCTCCTGGGCGCTGGCTCGTGGCGCCTCACTGACAGATATTTGTAGAGCTGCAGGCTGGGCGACCCCTAAAATGTTTGCTAGGTTCTATAGCCTTCATGTAGAGCTGGTATCCTCCTGTGTTCTCACCTAAAACGGGTAGTGGCACTTTAGTGTCGGCTTGCTAAAACTGCTCCAGAGTGTCCGCACTGTAGACCCTGTTGAGATCCTCCATCCCCCTAGGCAGCTGGACGCGGCAGAACGTCCGGCGCCAGGCCTTCATGATGAATCCGTGAGAACCATGGAAGGCTGGGTACCATATTGAGACCTTAGCGGTACTCGTATGTGTATAGTCCACGGTATGGCCTTGGAGCCTGTGTTTCCCTGGCAGACTTCTGCCTTCCCAAGGGGGGTTTAATCACCTCAAATTATTTGCTCCCGAGACCTCCTTTGGGAAGGATGGGGCTTCCGCAGCGTCCCTGTTCCAAGTGAAATGGTTACATTTTCCCAGTGTTATCCAATCTCACCCAGTGAGGTAGTGCTTTGACAATGGTGAGTGGAACTACTTGTACTGAGCCCCGGCCTACACCTAATAGGGGCGCAGGTGGCTTACACAGGGCACTTAGACCATTTTCGTCGGTCACCCTCACTGACAGATATTTGTAGAGCTGCAGGCTGGGCGACCCCTAAAATGTTTGCTAGGTTCTATAGCCTTCATGTAGAGCTGGTATCCTCCTGTGTTCTCACCTAAAACGGGTAGTGGCACTTTAGTGTCGGCTTGTTAAAACTGCTCCAGAGTTTCCGCACTGTAGACCCTGTTGAGATCCTCCATCCCCCTAGGCAGCTGGACGCGGCAGAACTCATGATGAATCCGTGAGAACCATGGAAGGCATGTGTATAGTTCATGGTATAGCCTTGGAGCCCGTGTTTCCCTGGCAGACTTCTGCCTTCCCAAGGGGGATGTTTTTTCCAAGATCACTGAAAATGCAACCTATGTTTTTTCAGACTAGTAATTTGAAATCACGTGTCTGCATGACAGATGACACTTCACTGACCACTACCTGCATCATACTAAATTTAGTATCTTGTGGAGGTATTATCTCAGGAAAGGTGACTTTTTCTGCTCCCTGAAGGCTATAAGACATTAAGGCATAATTTTCTGTAAAAGCATAAATACTCTGAAACGCTCTATAGCAATTATCAAATGTCTCCATTATAAATGTTTCGGAATACAACAAAAACTGGGATACACAAACTCTGTTTAAGTGACATTTTGGGGCCCCATACAGAAGTCACATAGATTTAAATATGTTAATAATAAATAAATTTTCATATATATTATACAATATATTTTGAAATATATTTAAAAAATATATTTAAATATTGGATTTTTGCCGCCTTTTAATATTTTTCACATATATTAAACATATGTAAATATATTTTTATTGGAAATATTTATATATTTATTTCCTTTGTATGAAAATACATTTAGATATCAGACTATGTAAATATATTAATCTGCAACATAAGTATTGTAATTTTTTATATTTATTAACATTACATTTATGTAAATGTAAATATATTAAATTTCTATAAATGTAAAAATATTTTTAAAACATTCAAATATTCAATTAATGCTACTTTTTACTGTACATTGCATATAAGTAAATAAACCTAAACATGTTTTCACAGAATATATTCAAAATATATTCCTGTTTACTCAACAGTGTAAATAAATTTCATCTACATGTATGTAAATGTTTTCATTTTATATAAATTATAATTTTCCTCTTCATAGTAAATCAAACAGAAATTGGACACTGAAATTTTTTTAAATTTTTCAGACAATACAACTTAAAAACAGTGACAATATCAACTTAATTGATTTATTAATATAAAAAGTACATTTATAGACACCAGTTCAACATGAACCAACAAAAATTCTGAATGCTCATGATGTTTCTGGCACAAAAATAAAAATTGTCCTTCTGTAAGCATCCAGGGTCAAAACATTACGCACAAATATTCAAGTCTTAGTAGGCACTCAACACATTGCATTTAAATATTTAATTGCCATCATTAACCATGCACACAATTCAGCAACTAATCACATGCTTCCACAATAATACATCAGCCAACCAACCCACTTCAAATAATTAAGTGAAAATAATAAGCAAAATATTTTCTTTTTTTCTTCTGGTTATTCACCATTAAAAAACAAAAAACAAAAAAACAATATCACGCCTGGACTTCTTTCATTGATTGCAGGTGTGTTAACCCTGTTGGAGTATGGCAGTGTGAATTGGCATTTAGGTGCTTTGGAAAAGAAAACAAAAAACAGTAAAAAATATTATTGGAGAGGTTATGGGTCATGAGTCTATTTTATCAGCCTCGTGAGTGAATAACGCAGCTAATCAAATATTTTTGTTGACCACGGAGTTACTGTTGGCGGCGAGTTTATTTCTGTACTTCCCCTCGCATTAGCATCTAAGAGGGTTACTTTATCGAATGTTCCCCAGTTTGTGAGTGCTGGTATTTTAACTCAGGTCCTGTCCCGTCATGGAAAACTGATGTGGCTAATTAAATAAATCCCGATAAGTACTGAATCCCCTCTTTTGAAACATATCATCTCATTATTGTCACTTAAGTTTCGTATTGATGACGCAGAGTATGTTACTTTTTGTCACAACTGCAAGAACAAAGTATTTCGGGTGTTGGAAAGCGGGACATCTAATTAAAAATTGTCTCGATTAATTGAAAGTAGAGGAAAGTACTGGGGAAAGTGATAGCAATATTGAAAGCAATATTGCTCCATGCGCAGATGAACCTGAGCTGCTGGCCTTGAGGCCGTTAGGTGAGAGCGGGCTGAGGTGGAGTCTGTGGCTGGGAATGAGTCTCCTGGTGGTAGACCGAATGCTGCCGGCCTGGTTGAGATTATCTCAACCGGGGCGGTTCAAGACCCTTCAGGAACGGGACAGACCGCTGCTAACAATGGTATTGAGAATTCAGTTAATGGAGGGCAGTTTTAAGGAAAAAAGATGAAAAAAAACTAGGTGGTACTTTAGAAAACTCTGTTCTGACTGTATTGCAGAGTGTTTGCGAGATGGATTGTGTTGTTTAGGAAATAGGACAGAATTAGTTTAAAGTGCCTCAAAAAAAGCAAAAAGGAGAAGTATCATGAAATAAAATCACCCTTAAAAAATTACTCTCAATTTAGTGAGGATCATGAGACAGAAAGTGACCGTGATTCTGATTCTAGTTTGGCACTCTCCCAGAGCGATTTTTCTGCTCGTAGTTATGATGTTGATATCATAAAGCTGTTCCTCAGAGCGCCAAAAAATAAGAGAGGTGTTAATGTTCTGGATTATCAAACAGTTTGTTGAAAAGACAAAAAGCCTAGTAGCCGAGGATTCCTTTATCAATAAAGAAGTATACAGTTTGAGGAAAATTGTAAGGAACTTAGGCAAAGTTTTAAACGACAATGTTTAAAAAACAAAGGGGTTATTTTTTTAACAATGTGATGGTTTTTCAAGGTCTGTATTTATTTTTGTTGTTTTTTCTTATGAGTGAATTATGCCTGGCTACCTTGAATGTGAATGGTGCCAGGGACATTAGAAAAAGAGCATTGTTAAAGGAGATAATTAAACAGAAAAACATAGATGTAATTTTTTTGCAAGAAACACACAGTGATGGACAAAATGCTACTGAATTGGAAAGGGAGTTTGAAGGCATCTCTGTATTGAGTCATAATACTTCAACAAGTGCAGGGGTTGCCATTTTGTTCACAAGAGGTTTCAGTCCAATTTCTTATGATTATGAAGAAATTGTTAAAGGAAGGCTATTAAAAGTGAGAGCTATGTTTAAGAATTATACTTTTGTTTTTATGCATATTTATGCTCCAACATCTACAGTCGAGAGGATACTGTTTTTAGACACATTATGTTGTACTTTGCAGAATGTTTCTTCTGAGTAGTTTTTATTTTTAGCTGGTGATTTTAATTGTATGGAGGATGCTCTGGACAGAAATCATATTGAACCTCATATGCCTTCTAGGGAACGACTCACTCACATAATTAAGAAGTATGATTTGTGTGATATCTGGAGACAATTAAATGGTAATGAAAGACAATATACCTGGGTTCATACAAGAGACAATGTGTATTCACTTGCCAGAATAGATAGGTTGTATGCCTTTGGACATCATCTTAATATTATTAATAGTAGTTCAATTGTTCCCATGAGTTTTACAGATCATGCTATGGTACAATGTAGTGTTATTCTGAATCTTATTAAACCTAAATGTGCCTATTGGCATTTTAACACTTCTTTATTTATTAATTTGCTTTTTGGAAGAAAATTTTGGAAAATCTACTTTTTGGTCAGTACAACAATGGTGGGATTTTGGCAAGATTCAAATAAAACATTTCTGTCAGCAATACACTCACAATGTTACGAGAGTTAGGAAGATCTTTGAAGAGCTTGGAAACTGATATAAATAACTGAATAGCAGATTCTACTGGAGACCATTTTTATCTTGATGTCTTTTTGAAGAAAAAAGCACAGTTAGCTGATCTACTAGGACCTAAAACACAGGGTCACTAGTCCAGTCAAGATTTCAAAGTATTGATCAAATGGATGCACCGTCTAAATACTTTTTTAGCCTTGAGACATCCGAAGAAGAGCTGTTGGTTTTTATCAGAACCTCTACAGAAGTGAGGTTAATTTAGAGTGCAGGGAATAAAATGTTTTCTTTGATGCCCTACCCCAGATGTCCGAGGAGGGTAATACTGCTATTTCCAGCCCTCTGAGTTTGGGAGAGTTGAATAAGTCCCTCCAAGGTATGGAGCCTGGGAGATTTCCCAGGGTGGATGGTCTCCCAGTTTTTTTTTTTAATTTATTTTATTTGTAGAAAAAAAGGCAAAAGGGACAATACATATTAATGAACATTTTTCACAAATGTAAATATGCCAGATTATAGCCAAAGGCTAATTTCCATCTGCAGACCCCAAAACAGGTAGATGTTACACATAAGTACACAAAAGGCTATATACAGAGAAGCAAGGACAATAACAGTGATCACAACATACATGTCCATAATACACTATATCCATGCTACACTAACTCCTATTACACAACCCATATCACACTGATAGTTCTATCCCCTTTATTTTTACAAAACACTAACTCTATTTTACATCTGGTATATATATTAATGATTGCTAAACATGCTCACATATTTGTGTGTTCCTCAACCATACTTTTAAACGATTCCTAAAAATAGGCAAACTTGTGCTTTCCCTCAGTTGATTTTTAAAAATCTTTTTGGGCTGACTTGGACCTTGTCATCCATCCAGACCAGACCTACTGTGTTCTGAGTAGATCCATTTTTTGATAACATCTTTTTAATTTGGGATATTTTAGAAGTGTCATATTTGTGTAGTTTGGATTTTGGTTTGATCTTACTTGATCAGGAAAAGGCTTTTGATTGAGTTAAACACACCTATTTGTGGAGAACTCTGTCAGCTTTTGGTTTTTGCCCAAAATTTATAGATATGATCAAAATGCTTTATATATTGAAGTTGAGAGTGTACTTAAGATAAATGGCGGCTAATGTGCTCCCTTTCAGGTTCGTAGGGGCATAAGACAGGGGTGTTCATTGTCCAGAATGTTATACTATTTGGCCATTGAACCTTTTTTGCATCAATTAAGATTAAATGTATATGGTTTAATTTTACCTGATTGTAAAAATAATATTAGTCTGTCAGCTTATGCTGATGATGTCATGGTTCTTATCAGTGGGCAAAATGCTTAAACTAATTGAAAAATGTATGTTTCTGTCTTCTTTCAGAATTAAAGGCAGGGTAGGTAAAAAAAAATGTATAAAAAACTTTTTTTCCAAATTTGTTTAAACTTTATTTATATATCAATACATAATTAAAATGTAAGTACTCTGAAAAAGAAAGTATAAAAATCGAGTCACTGTAGACCTCTCACGACTGTTTTAAAGACAGCTCATTATTTCCATTCACTCCACCCCCTCCCTTCTGGGCTCCTTCCAAAGCCTCTACTACGGCTCGCTAAGTAATGTTATGTTAGCTATATTACGCAGCTACGTGTGCTAATGACACATGCTTCATGAAAAAAATATGTATGATCAAAATACAAAAAGAAAGATTTACCTGTCCAGCAGAAATAAAGCCATCAAGGAGTCACTTTTCAGCCCCTTGAGTTCCCTCAGTGCTCGCCATCGCTGGAAAGCCACGCCCATATAAACTCGCGTTTTATTTCTTTGTTTATCCAGAGACTTTTTGTTCATTGCCTTTTCTTGTACTGTTACTGTCTTCCTTTTTTTGCCTGGTTTGCCTTCACTAACTGCATAGGCTGGTACTGTGAAATTAGCTTGCTGTTTCTCTGCCATTGTTTTGGTATTCCTAGGATCCTGCCTGTTGAATTCCTCAAATCAAACGTGCACGCGCAAGTGGGCAGATCATGTGTGGCAAATGGGTGGTTGCCATGGTTGCGAGAGAGTGACAGTCGCCTAAGCCAATCCTATGTTTCGTCCCGAAATGGAAATAATGAGCTGTGTTTAATACAGATTAAACGGTCTAGAGTCACTCGATTTTTATACTCTTTTTATCAGAGTACTTACATTTTAATTATGCATTGATATATATAGAAAGTTTAAACAAATTTGAAAGAAAGTTGTTTATACATGTATTACCTACTCTGCCTTTAACTGGACAAAATGTGAAACATTATTAGTTGGTCAGTTGGCCAGTGGTAAACCGAAACTTCCTATTGGGTTGTTTTGGGGAAAAGGAGGTATTAAATATTTAGGAGTGTTTTAGGTGATTGATGGTCTGATCCAGCAGAAAAACTGGGAAGGGGTTCTGGAAAAAATAAAGGGCCACCTTGAAAAATGGAGATGGCTGATTCCAAACATGTCATATAAGGGACATACTCTTGCTGTTAACAATTTGGTGGCATCCTCCTTATGGCACAGGCTGGCCTGTGTGGATCCTCCAGTTCACCTGTTAGCTCAAATTCAAGCTATTCTGGTGGATTTTTTCTGGGACACTTTGCACTAGGTGCGACAGAGCATTTTATACCTGCCTAAGGATGAAGGAGGAAAAGAACTAATACATGTACAAAGTAGAACTGCTGCCTTTCGGTTACAGTTTTTACTAAGATCTTTTAATGGTTCATCGGATTTTAGTTGGAGAGCTCTTGCCTGCACTCTACTGTAAAATTACAGGGGCTTTGTCTGGATTAACATCTTTTTCTGCTGGACCCTTTGAAATTGGACCTGTCTAAGATGTATTTTTATACAGGACTCTTTTTAAACTGTGGAGTTTGTTTCATATTCAAAGGGTTGAAAGCTCCTCTCTATTGGCTTCTGAAGGAGCCTTTGATACTTGGAGGTCGTCTGGATGTATCTGACAGTTACAATTTACATGGACTTAGTTCTGCACTAGTTCTTTGGAGAATGCTTAGGCAACATCCCAGCACTTGGGCATCAGATCTCTCTCACACACACACACACACACACACACACACACACACACACACACACACACACACTCTCTCTCTCACATACACTCTTTCTCTCTCACAAATACACACACACACACACACACACACACACACACACACACACACACACACTCTCTCTCTCTCTCTCACACACACACTCTCTCTCATTTCTATTCAATTCAATTAAATATGTGCTTTATTGGCATGACAATTGTTATAATGTATTGCCAAAGTATAGTGTTTACACTGAATTTAAAACAGACATATATACAAAAAACAACAAAAAACATGCATTTTAAAATTCTATGAACAATTTATAATTCAATGTGGTGTGGTGTGTGTGTGTCTGTGTGTGTGTGTGTGTGTAGGTGCATCACTGATTCGTTGACTCCTCCCTCTTTTTTGTGACAGGCATCAATGTATTGTGCTGCTAGTAAGATACAATCTTGTTTTTCACCTAATAAATACTGAAGTTGTGTTTTTTTTGTTTAACATTTTGATGTCAGGGTAAATTGCTTCAAATTTGGGATAGAATGTCTTTCTGATTTCTTCAGTTCCTCTCAGCTGGTGAGGAAGTGTGTCTCTGTCTCCACTTCTCCATCATCACAGTAAGGGCAGATACTTCTCTCTCTGGGCAGCCAGTTCTGTCGATATCTGCCCGTCTTTACAGTCAGAGTATGACTGCTCAGTCTGTACCTCGTCATCTGTCGTCTTAATTTACACTCTTTCACTGTACTCAGATATTCTGCAGTTGTGTAGTCTCTGTTTAGGGCCAAATAGCATTCAAGTTGACTTAGTTTTTCTGTTGTTTCAGTCCAATAGGTTAGATAATTTTCTTTTTGTGCTTTAATAATTTGGTTGGACCAAATTGTGTGGATGGATATTTCAGAGTCCTGATGCTGGATGTTGTTAGTCGTGTTGGTTTGTTTCTGCGGCTTCAGAATCATCTGAATCAGGGGACTTTTTTCAGGGTTCACTTCATGGTTTTTAAGGGCATTAAAATGGTAAGAGTTGGGGTCACTCATTTTTAGGTTTCCAAAATTTGATGGCTCATTTCTCAATGTGCATTAATAGAGGGTATTGGCCTAATTCTGCCCTGCATGCATTGTTCGTAGTGTTCCTCTGGACTCTGAGGAGACTCTTACAGAACTCAGCATGCAGGGCTTCAATCGGATTTTTGTCCCATTTTTCAAATTCGTGATTCAGGAGAGGACCCCACACTTCACTGCCATAAAATGCAATAGGTTCAATGACTGATTGGAATATTTTGAGCCAGTTTCTAATTGGTATTTCAATTTGGATAGATTTTTTGATGGCATAAAAGGCCCTTCTCGCTTTCTCTTTCAGTTCATTCACTGCCAAATTTAGTTTACCAGTTGCACTTATCTTCAGCCCGAGGTATGTGTAGTTTGTTGCATTTTCAATTTTGGTCATTCCAAGGGTGAAGTTGTGTCTCTTTCCCTGAACTCCGGGTCTTTTCTGGAATGTTAGTACTTTAGTTTTGTTAGGATTGATGGTCAGGGCCCAGGTCTGACAGAACATGTGCAGGATGTCTAGGTTCTGCTGTAGACCCTCTTCTGTTGGAGACAGCAGAACCAGATCATCTGCAAACAGCAAGAGCTATATGTTGGAGTCATGTAGTGTGAGGCCAGGTTCTGCTGATTGTTCTAGGAGTGTTGTCAATTCATTAATGTAGATATTGAAGAGGGTCGGTGATAGCCTGCCTCACACACCGCCCTTGAGTGAAGAACTCTGTTTGTTTATTTATTTTAATTGCGCATTGATTCTTTGAATACATTGTTTTATAATATTGTATGTTTTTCCCCCAATACCTGATTCTAGAAATTTTGACAGTAGACCTTCATCCCAAACTGAATCAAAGGCCTTCTGGAAATCTACAAAGCAAGCAAATATTTTGGTTGATGTGTTTGTCGATCAGGGTGTGTAGGGTGAAGATGTGGTCTGATGTTCTATATTTTGGTAAGAATCCAATCTGACTATTGCTGAGGACATTGTCCTCGGGGAGGAAGCGTACGAGTCTTGTGTTGATGATATTACAGAATAGCTTCCCCAGATTACTGCTCACACAGATGCCTCTGTAATTGTTTGGGTCTGATTTGTCTCACCTCTTGAATATGGGCATTATGAGTCCTTGATACCAGGCTACAGGGAAATGACCAACACTCAGAACCAAGTTAAACAGTTTTAGTAGGGCCAATCTTAATTTTTGCTCTGAGTTCTTGAGCATTTCATTGAGGATGCCATCTGGTCCACTTGCTTTTTTGTTTTTTAGGGCCTGGATTTTATCAATCAGTTCATTTTCTGTAATTGGGTAGTCTAATGGGTTTTGATATTTACCAATTGTTTGTTCCATATGAATCATTTTTTTCATATTTTTTGGTTTGTTTTGGGTTCATTGTTATGTCACTAAAAAGTTGTTCAAAGGGATTTTTCCAGGTGTCTCCGTTTTGTATGGCTGTTTGTTCATGATGTTGTTTATGCTTGCAGTTATGATTCCAGTTCTCTCAGAAATGGTTAGAGTTTACAGATTCCTCAATAGTTTTGAGTTGATTTTGGATGTACTGTTCTATCTTTTTTCTGAGTGTACTTTTATATTGTTTGAGTTCTTCACAATATTGATGGCGTAAATCTGCATTGTTTGGATGTCT
Organism: Carassius carassius; assembly: GCF_963082965.1. NCBI lineage: Eukaryota > Metazoa > Chordata > Actinopteri > Cypriniformes > Cyprinidae > Carassius > Carassius carassius. The sequence continues at coordinate 27,524,657 of NC_081776.1, forward strand.
GTGTTTTTGATTTGACAATTGTCTTAATTTTTCCTCATGGTTTTACAGCCTAAATCAAACAATTTTTCATTTTCTTGTGTTGTTTTATGGATTTTCTTAGAGAATGTGAGGTTAGATAAAATGGCCAAATATTTAAATACATAACTTATGTTCTCCCGCTAGATTGACGCCATATCGATTGTGAGGATAAATTCTGCCTAGAAAAGTGTCTAAGTAGACACACTTTTGGATGGCCAATTGCTGTCAAATATTTTTCTGTGCTGTTTTGTGTCCATCTGTAATTCTCTCTAAGGTTGTACAGCTTACTGGGCTGTGAATGTATGGTCGTATTTGTTGTTCTCTTTAGGTAAACTGTAATTTGACTGTGGTCTGATAGGGTTATTAGTGGTTTGACTGTGAATGCTCTGAAAGAGAATGGATCTAAATCTGTGATCATGTAATAAACTTTTGAGCAACCATGAAATGAACCGTAGGTGTACCTTCCAAGAGAGTCTCCTCTCACCCTGCCATTGATGAGGTACAGACCCGGCTTCGACAGAGCTCCTTCACAAGCTTCCCGTTTTTATTCACTTGGTCATCCGTGTTATTTCTTGGGAAGTTTACAGTATTTTGTGGGAAGCTCTGTCCAAAAATATAGTGATTCCCATTATCTGTGGTGTAGTCAGGAAGAGATCATTTAGGTCTCCACAGATCAACACACTTCCCTGGGCCTGGAAGTGGTTTATTTGACTGTGGAGAGATTCAAAGATGTCCTCATTATAGTATGGGGATTCAAAGGGAGGAATACAGAGAGTGCATTGGAAAACATCTTTAGTGGTTTGGGTAAGGTGCTTGTTGATTTTGAGCCAGATATGTGATTCTTCTTTTTTAATTGTTTGGATGTATTTGTCAATTTCTTGTTTGTGCCAGATTATGATGCCCCTTGAATCTCTTCCTTGTGTGATTTTTTTCATGTTTTCTAGAGGATAAAAATATTTCACAGTATCCTGGGGGACAAAAAGTGACTTCATCAGTTTTGCGCCATGTTCCTTGTAATATTATTATGTTCATGTCTGAATTATTTTTTCTAAAATCTGAGGTTTTAGTTTTGTTGCCAAAACTGGATGAATTAATACCTTGTATGTTCCACATTGTAATAGTTAATGATCTCATTTTGTCAACAAATGTAAATATTCAACTATCTTAATATTGCTCTAGAGTGATACAAAAACCCAAGTCCAATACAGTATCAAGGATCAAAGAGTACATGTGTATACATAGGTGTTTTTTTTTTTTTTTTTTTTATACAATACATATATTGTGTGCATGTCTTTTACTCACTACTATTGTTCCAGCCATGTGTATATAAGTCTGAGCAGGTCCTTAATATCTAGCAGGTTGGTGTGCTTTGGCTCTTTTAGGGCTGCAGCATAGCTCCTCTGCTCCTGCTGCTCGGGCCGGTGTGGGTGTGGGTTTGAACCAGGCTGCTGCTCCGCTGAGATGCTGTCGTACTTCGCTGGAGCTGCTCTGGGTCTTCTGTGGTTGTGCTGATGTTGGTCCCAGGAGATAGGGCCCTGTGGTGCAAGGTACTGTTGCTGGGGTCTCAGCCACTGCGGTGTCGGCTGATGGTAGTAGAGAGCAGGCAGTGAAGGCTGAGGTCGAAGTACAGATCCAGGACGAGGCTGAGGATAAGGTACAGGTCCAGGACGAGGTACAGGTCCAGGGCGTTGGGGTGGGGTCATAGTGGTAGGGTTTGTAGAGTACTGCTCAGCCGCGGGAGATGATATTCTGTGGTGCTGTTAGGGGAAAGCGTCTCACTGGCTGAAGGGCAGTGGTTGCTCTGGCACTTTTTGGGGTGCTGCCAGGGGTTCGGCCCAGGGCCACGTCTTTATGAGTTTTGGCAAATGTGGCCGAGGTCCAGTGTAGGATGATGTGCCAGGTTAATATTTGGCATTCCAGCACATCTACGTGGGATGTCTGCATTAACTCTTTGTATGGTGCGTGGATGGAAGTCTGATCTGGGCAGGATGGTGCAGATAACTACCCTTGAAGTGGGGAAGGTTTGTGTTGCTTTCATGGCCACCCATGTCACTGAATCTGCCACACGCTCTTGTTGTGCCCGCAGGTCATTTGTGCCCACATCGATGATGATGTGGCTGGGTTCACCCAGGTTCTCCTTGTTTAGTTGCTGTAGAGCAATATCTGTTTTTGGGTACCAGAGTTTTAATGTTTTGTGGCTAGGAAAGAGCTGTTTCTCATTGATGAATTTGCCATTTGAATCAATTAAGATTATGACTTCTGTTTTCTGTGGGTCCCTTCCTTGTTCTTGGGGGCCCTCGATGGCCTCTGTCTGTCGTGTTGTTGGAGTGCTGGAGTCCGGTGTTGGAGTGTGGGCCGCTGCTGTCTGGGTGCTCGGAGAGCTGGGAGAGATGGGGGAGCTGGGAGAGATGGGCCGCTGCATACAGATACGGCTGAGGCTCTCCGTCTGTTCTCTTAGGCTTTGTATTTCTCCTTCTCTGAGCAACAGCTCCTGCCTGACTGTTTCCAGTTCTTTACTCAGGGTATTTCTGTCTTGCTGCAGTTTGCATACTTCTCTTTTGAGCTCCTCAACACTAGTTTCAAAGTCACGTGTGAGGTGATAGAGTTTATTTTCCAGGTGTTGTAGGCGTTCACTGGATACTGCATGGGAGAGTGTTAGTTCCCTGAGCTCCACCAGCTCCACCTCTTGTAGGGAGAGGCTGTTTCTGATCTGATTGACAGACTGCTCCAGCCGTGGATCGTGTTCATCAGGGTTATGCTCAGTCTCCTCGAGCCTCTCTCTTGAGCTCTGGGGGTCACAGTCTCCTGCAGAGTCACTGTTTGCTGCTTGTGCTTGTTTCTCAGTCTCTGCCAGAGCTTTTAGGATGGGGAAGTTTGCCTGGACAGGGTTGAGACATGCTTCAGTCCCCTGGAACATTATGGTCCCATTATAGTAGATATTTACAGTTAGAAATTTGGATTTGTCTGCCGTTACAGATGCCTAGTTTTCTATAGCTTTTGTAGTGTTTACAGTTCTTCAGCCGACTGTATTTGTAGGTTTTCTTATATTTTGCTCTCCTGATAGTCTGTGGGTTAGTGATGCAGTGGGGGAGGGGCTCTCCTGCAATGGCTTCAATTGTTGTTGTTTTTTGTTTTTTCTGTAACTGTCACTTTTTAACTGTCACTCTTAGACTGCTGCTGGGGAATTGTGGGCAGAGCGTGAGTGTGTGTAGGAGTGAGCTCTACGGTACGAGTGAGTTTTCTATCTTTTTATCTATCTGTTGCGAGGTAAATAGTAGAAAGTTGTAGGTGTTTGTGAGGAGCGTCGTCGGTCAGTGTGTACTGATCGCTATGGCGGTGTCTCAGCATGTGAGTTTGGAAAGTTTAACGCACCGGCACGGCGTTAAGGTTGTACCTGCAGAGCGTTGTTCAGTCGAGGACTGCGTCCTGGCTGTTGCTGCTGTTGTTGGTCATGATTGCATTCTTTCTGCATCAAGAATGAATAGTGCAATAGTGATGTTTTTGAACAACGTTGACAAAGTGAATGAAGTTGTAGAAGCCGGCACTGTTGAGAATGATTCCCTCACTCCAGTCATACCTTTGGTGCAGCCGGCAAAAAGAATAGTATTGTCAAATGTCCCGTCGTTTATTAAAAATGAAATGATTGAAAGGGAATTGGCCAGACACGGAAAGCTTGTGTCAAAAATGAAGAAAATCCCACTTGGTTGTAAATCGCCACAGCTGAAGCACATTGTATCTTTTCGGAGACAGGTGCACATGATCTTGAATAACCAGAATGAATTGCTTAATTTGGCAATGAAGTTTAAGATTGACGATTTTCTTTATGTTATTTTTGCTACCTCAGATTCGATGAAGTGTTTTTTTTGTGGACAAGAAGGTCACGTGATACGCGTGTGCCCTGAGAAAAATGCAGATCAGGATCACAATACAAGTGAAATGCATAATCATGCACAAACAAGTGATACAGTATCTTGTGTTGAAAAAAAAGTGACAATCGTGAAAGCAATAAAAATGAGAGTGTGGCCGCAAATGAAATTGTGCATGAAGGTGATGTTTCTGAGGCCAGTGAGCAGGCTTTATTAGAGTATGCTGGGGATGTTGACATGACAGAAGATCAGAGTATTTTTAAAACACTGGTATTAAAAAGGAAAACTAAGACTCAAGCAAAAGAAAACAGGGCTAGTAAGAAAGCCACTGGAGCAGCTGTTGTTGATGTAAGTGAGGTGGACTCGGAGTAAAGTAATGTTGAGGAGTCTGTTACGGATAGTGATTGTGAATCATCAGGCTCTGTGACCTCAGCTTCACAGAAGCGAACTTGCCGCAGCACTTATGTTTTGGACAAAATTAAAAAGTTTCTTCAGACCACGAAAGGCATGAAAGGGGGAAAATGTAGAGGATTACTTCCCAGATCGTGAGCTGTTTATAAATTCTACCAGGGCTTTAATGAAGGAGGGTGGAGCTTTCACTGAACAAGAAGTCTTGTCCCTGAGAAAAATTGTCCAAAAGGTAAAACTTAATTTTTTAAATGATGAATTGGAACCTGTCTAGCTTCTCTTCTCGTTTTTTGAGATGTTTGTTACTGGTGTGCGTATATTACTTTTTTATGAGTAGGATACGACTGGGCACACTTAACTTAAATGGTGCACGGGACAGCAAGAAAAGAGCAATGCTTTATGAACTGATTGAACAAAAGAAAATTGATGTAATGCTGGTTCAGGAAACTCATAGTGATGTTATTAATGAGAATGAATGGTTAATGGAATGGGGTGGGTCGATCAATTTAAGCCACAAAAATCACTGTAGTGGTGGTTTAGCTGTACGGAAGAACTTTGAACCAATTTCATATGAGACAGAATATGTTGTTGATGGACATCTAATGAAAATAACAGCAAAATTTGAAAAAATGGTTCTAGTTTTCATAAATGTGTATGCTCCTGTTGTCGGTCCTGAAAGGGTTATTATGTTTGATAAATTAAGTAATATTTTGTCAAACTATAAAGAGGAAGAGTTTATATTTGTTGGAGGAGACTTTAATTGTACGGCAAATGATGAAATGGATAGGAAACATAAAGAGCCACATCTAGCTTCTCAACATGCTATAAGAAAGCTTATAGAAGAGCATGATTTGTGTGATATATGGAGAACTTTATATAAAGGACAAAGGCAGTACACATGGTTGCAAACAAGAGAAAATTATATTTCTATGGCTAGACTGGATAGGTTCTATTGTTTTAAATACCATATTAATGTTATTATGAAATTTGAGATTCTGCATAGTGGGTTTTCTGATCACAGCCTAGTAATCTGCAGTGCTCTCATTAGTAATATAAGGTCTAAGAGTGCATATTGGCACTTTAACACTTCTTTGTTACAAGACAATTTTTTTAAGGATGTCTTTAGTTTTTTTTGGAAACAGTTTAGTTCCAGGAAAAAAAGATTTTTCTTCCCTACAACAATGGTGGGATCATGGGAAAAAAGAGATATAGCAACTGTGTCGTCAGTACACTCTCAACGTATCCAAGGACATTTCCCAATCAATGAAAGCCTTGGAGATTAAAATAGTGGAACTCCAGAATTTGGTAGTGTCCACAGGAAATCGAGGACATATTGAGCTCCTCAAAGTTAAAAAAAGAACTTCGGATAACCTGTTAGGCATTAGAGCACAGGGAGCTTTGATCCGCTCACGTTTTCAGAGTTTAGTAGAGATTGATGGCCCAACTAAATTTTTTTTCGGTCTGGAAAAAAAAAATGGCCAAAGCAGACTTATACACTCTTTATACTCATTGGAGGGTGTAGAAATATTGGAGCCTAAGGAAATTAGAAAAAGAGCTGTTTTATTTTATTCTGAGCTTTACAAAAGTGAACATACAGAGGAAGGTGAGCTGGACAGCTCTTTTTATATGGGTCTGCCTAAAGTTCCAGATGAGATGAATTCTTGGCTTGAGAGGCCGCTATCAGCATCTGAACTGCATGTTGCTCTGCGGAAAATGGATTGCGGTAAATCCCCAGGAATTGATGGTTTACCAATTGAGTTTTATAAAACGTTTTGGTCAGTGCTGGGGGGAGACTTGCTGTCTATACTCAATGATAGTCTGGCCCGAGGGTTGCTACCTTTGAGCTGCAGGAGGGCGGTCATTACCCTGCTACCCAAAAAAGGTGACTTAAAGGAAATAAAGAACTGGCGCCCTGTTTCACTTTTGTACTCTGATTTAAAGCTCTTTTCTAAAGCTTTGGCCATTAGGTTGAGGGAGGTAGTTGGGCATGTTATTCATCGTGATCAAACTTACTGTGTGCCTAATAGGTCTATTCATGATAATGTTCATCTAATTCGGGATATTTTGGATGTCTCTAGGCTATTGGATATAGACACTGGTCTCATTTCTCTAGGCCAGGAAAAGGCATTTGACCGGGTTGAACACAGCTATCTCTGGTGCACGCTGGAGGAGTTCAGGTTCAGCTCTGGTTTTATCGCCATGATAAGGGTTTTGTACCGGGATGTTTAGAGTGTACTGAAAATTAATGGTGGTCTTAGTGCTCCTTTTCAGATTAACAGGGGCATTAGACAAGGCTGTGCACTTTCAGGAATGCTTTATGCTCTTGCCGTTGAACCTTTATTGGTTAAAATTAGAGAGCATTGAAGGTTGGACCATACCTTGCTCTGGAGCCAATTTTAAGTGAGGTGTAAATGAGGGGTAAATGGTCTCATGGTCCTCCTAAATTACCAGGCGGTTTGCTTTGGAAAAAGGATGGTTTAAAGTATTTAGGAGTATATGTTGGCAATGACTCAATGATAAGCAAAAATTGGGAAGGAGTTTTAGAAAAAATAAAGGGGCGATTGGACAAATGGAAATGGCTTTTGCCAAAAATGTCTTTTAGAGGGAGGGTAATCATAATTAATAACCTGGTGGCTTCAGTTTTTTGGCATCATTTGGCCTGCATTGACCCTCCAAATGGACTTTTGAGTAAAATTCAAGCCAGTATGGTGGATTTTATTTGGGGTACTTTTCACTGGATTCCACAGAGCATACTTTTTCTACCCAGAGATGAAGGAGGACAAGGAATTATCCATTTGCCCAGCAGGGGGGCAGCTTTTCGACTTCTGTTTATTCAAAGGTACCTCACAGGACCTAAGGATTTAGTCTGGAGAAAAAGTGGCTGATGTTATCTTTGATCAAGCTGGTAGACTGGGATTGAACTCTGTTTTGTTTTTGATGGACTCAAGTAAGCTGCAGTGCAATGGATTGACTCCTTTAAACTTTTTAAAGTGTGGGATTTATATGAAAAGAGGAGGTTGGAGCCGACATCCTCATTGTACTGGCTTTTGGAAGAACCTCTTGTACATGGAGCTCGGTTCGATGTTACTTGTGAAGTTACACCTGGATTGACTCATTGTTTTACAGTTTTTTTACAGACGCTAGGACACATTTCTCAATACTTAGGTCACTTTTGCAAAACTCTTCACACAGTTCTCCTAACCAACTTTCAGCTTGGCAAAGCAGTTCATTTCACAGTCAAAATGCACTACAACAACCAAAACACTTTCTTCAGGTCTCAAATCAACTCATTCTTCCAGAACACTAGCAAAGGTTGACAGCCGACGAACACACTTTGTCACCAACAAAACAATGACCTAAAAAACACTAACAACATGTAGCCTAGCATTATACAATGTTTTCTTGTGTAAAACAAGGAGATATCTCTGTTTATAATTCACTGCAATATATGTTACTGGAATGAATCAGACATGATTCAGATTTCGTCAATATTTTATGACGTTTATTTATTTTTATTTTTTTGCACTGAGTAATTCCAAAATAGAGGAATTCGTATACACACCGTCCACTGATACAGATACAATAGTAATACTAATCTACTAAATGTCCAGTTTCATTTTAAGATTTAAAATATATTTCATTCAAATATTGCTGTAGAAATGTAGTAAATTGCTGTCTTATTCAGTTTTGTATTATGTCATTGTTTTGAACATAAGTTTAACAGTTTTGAAAACAGTATGTAAGCATGTGCAAATTGGCCTGTGCTTACAAGAAATTTTGGCAGTTGTTGTGTCTGAGTGAGAAAATAGTTCATGAAATTTGAGAGATGTAGTCATTAAATTCATTTTGTGCCAAAGCAATGATAATCGATCCTCAGTTTAGCCCACATAGACTTCTGTTGTGCTCACTGCGTGAAGAGTTTTGCAAAAGTGACCTAAGTATTGAGAAATGTATCCTAGCGTCTGTAAAAAAACTGTATTACCACTAAAACTTTAAAACTACATCAATTGTTGGATGTTGCTGGTTCTGGCTTGAATATTACTCAGTCCATGGCCTCATGTCTAGGTGTGTATTCGGTACGACATGTAGGAAAAATTCTGGATTTCTTTAAACAAAAACTCACAGAGATAGAAAATAATCTGATAATTGATTATTATAATGGGAAACTGGTTCCTAATAGTACAGATTCATTTCCAAGTATTTCTCTTAGTCCCAATCTCAAAGGACTGTCTGGACCTTTTCTGAACTTGAGGGGACTAGAAGGTTTAAGTTTGCAGGACGTTCAGAGTAAAGTTTTGTATAAATGTCTTGTAAAAGTTTTAAATAAAGCAAAATTAAAAGAGCGCAGTGATACAGTGTGGAGAGAGAAATTGAAAATAAATGGAGATAAACCTATTTGGAGAGTTTTATACAAACCACCAATTGAAAAACGTACAGGTGATATTCAATGAAGAGTGTTACACGGCGCAGTTGCTGTAAATGCATTTGTGAGCCTAATTAATCCTAATGTATCAAGTGATTGTCCTTTTTGTGAAATGAGGGAGACTATTTTTCATTGTTTTTTAGAATGTTCAAGACTGCATGACAGTGTAGTTTTCTGGATGTTCTTTTCATGAATTTTGGAGAGATTTTTTCTTCTAAAATTTGGATTCTTGGACCCAAATATAGTGTGGCGCAAAGAGTAAAAAGTCAGTTGTTGAATTTTTTAATTGGGCAAGCCAAACTTCAAATCAAAACAAAATAGAAGGTAGAGAAGGACAACATGTGGTTACTGTTTTTAAAAATGGTAAAAGCAAGGGTTTTGTTTGATTTCAAGTTCTATAAACTGATGAATGACTGTTTTAATGGAGCTATTTGTACAGTTAATGAAGAAATGTTGATCTTTACCGCCACGTTACAATAAGGTTTTTTATTTCCTGGATAATGTGATGTCTTGCTGACGTTGTAATGATATAAATAAAGTGTGTTGAAAACTCAAACTCTCTCTCTCTCACATACACACTCTCTCACACACACACACACACACTCTCTCTCTCTCTCTCTCTCTCTCTCTCTCTCACACACACACACACACACACACACACACACTCATCTCTCTCTCTCTCTCACACACACACAGACACACACTCACTAATCTCAAATTTTTTCAAATTCAAATTAGCTTTATTGGCATGACTTGTACAGTATTGCCAAAGCATTGGCAATTACATAGGCAATGAACAAATAATCAATAAAATTAAACAGTAAACAAATGTATGAATACATTTATACAAAAATGAAAAAAAAAAAAAATATATATATATATATATACATATATATACACATACATACATATACACATATACATATCTACATCAAACAATCAAAATATACAATTATTTATCCATCTGAGGTTCCACTGGTTGTCCTCATTTCATGGCATGCAAAGACATACTTTGCAGCAATTATCTCACATTTGGGCATTTCTCCCAGTATGTATGGGAGTTTCTGTGTGTCTGGTATGTTTTCGAATTCAGGGTATATTTGGGAAATGTTTTCAAAGTGTTTTTGTCTGATTGTATTGTATTTGGGGCATGAGGTCAGAAAGTGCAGCTCTGTCTCGATCTGTCCCCGGTCACACTGGGAGCAGAGTCTCTCCTCCGGTGGGAGCCAGCTCTGTCTGTGGCGACCCTTCTCTATGGCCAGGCTGTGTTCACTCAGTCTGTATGTTGTCAATATTTTTCTCAGTTTAGGGCATTTTATTGTTCTCAGGTAATTTGCCAGTGTGAATTCTCTTTTTAGGGTCAGATAGCATTGTACTTTACTTTGTGTTTTGGTGGTTTCTTTCCAGTATTCGATATATTTTTCTTTCTGCTTGTTGCTAATGTGGTGTGGTCTGGTTGAGCTGGCGCTGCTGTCCTGAGGCTGCTGGGCACTGGTGACTGCAGAGAGCCTCAGGACCAGCTGGCTGAGGGGACTCTTCTCTGGCTTCAGCTCCTGCAAGGTTAGGGCTTTGTGATGATATGTCTGGGGGTTAACTGATTTTAAGTGATTGTAAAATTGAATTGATCTTTTTTGTATTTTGAGTAAGAGGGGGTATTGGCCGAGCTCTGCTCTGCACAGGTTATTGGGTGTTTTTCTCTGCACCTGTAGGATGCTCTTACAGAACTCGGTATGGAAAGATTCTATGACTGTTTTGTCCCATTTGTCAAATTCATTATTAAGTTTTGGCCCCCAAATTTCACTACCATATAGAATTATTGGTTCTAGTACAAATTGGAAAATTTTTAGCCAGATTTCAATTGGAATATAGATTTTAATGTTTCTTTTTATTGCATAGAAAGCCCTCCTTGCTTTGTCCCTCAGATCTTTCACAGCCATGTTGAGGTTCCCTGTGTATGTAATGTTGAGGCCGAGGTAAGTGTAGTTTTTTGTGTGTTGTAATTTAGTGGTGTCTAGATAGAAATTGTGTGTAACCTGATTTCTGTATTGTTTCTGAAAGATCATTATCTTAGTCTTCGCTGTGTTTACTGTCAGGGCCCAGGTCTGGCAGAATCTCTGCAGGAGGTTAACCCTTAGGGGACTAAGCCCTTTTTGGTCCGTTTTCTCTATTTTTACATTTCGGCTTATAAACCATTATGTAATGATGATGGACCACCATGTATTTGGTATCGATGGATTCAGAAGACCCTAAGCTACCATAAGCATGCATGCAATATGTTTATAAAGGAAGTATGAGTGAAAAATTGTACAATAAACTAGAGAATTTCAAAACAAAAATGAGATTGTCATTTATTACTGAAAATCCTACCTCACACAACAAAAGTGAAAAGTTTTTGACCCAAAAATATATATTTCAAACCCTTTGCTTGACAGAAATGGGTTAATGTTCAATCAAATGTGTAAAGAACAATTCAATAATTAACTTTATTTACAAACAGTCCTAGGCGTTTTTTCATTTTTGGGACTAAGCCCTTTTTGGTCCGTTTTCTCTATTTTTACATTTCGGCTTATAAACCATATGTAATGATGATGGACCACCATGTATTTGGTATCGATGGATTCAGAAGACCCTAAGCTACCATAAGCATGCATGCAATATGTTTATGAAGGAAGTATGAGTGAAAAATTTGACAATAAACTAGAGAATTTCAAAAACAAAAATGAGATTGTCATTTATTACTGAAAATCCTACCTCACACAACAAAAGTGAAAAGTGTTTGACCCAAAAATATATTTTTCAAACCCTTTGCTTGACAGAAATGGGTTAATGTTCAATCAAATGTGTAAAGAACAATTAAATAATTAACTTTTTTTTTACAAACAGTCCTAGGCATGCCAGTGAGCAAAGCAAGGCCAGGAGGTCTTGTTGTACACTTTGCTTGCCTTGCAGTGCTCACAGTACTTTCTGACATCTGCAGGCTTGTGTGCAGGGTTTGCTGGGTCCAAGGGACAATGGGTAGGGGTGTGCGGCGAGTTGTCCTGTCTGCATCCTGCATCAGAGCAAATACACAATCAAACTGGAAGCTTTTTTTGTGTCAAAATTCAATGTAGAAAAAATAACTCCTATAAACTCATGTAACCCTATGAAACTCCACTGTACACTAAAAACACATTTCACCTCTCTTGACCTGAGCAGTTTACTTAGTTGAGTAAGTCAGTCTATTGAAACAAATTTCACACCACTCTTGAACTGAGTTTACAGGGAAAGAGTAGTATGGTACACTAAAACAAATATTTCATGCCTCAATCGCTATCTGACTAAAAAGCCAAAACATATACATACTCAAGATGTATGATATAATAAATTATAATGATAAAGAGGTTATTTGAAGTTACATACCAGTCCTCAAATGGATCTTCCCCATCCTGGTAAAATACTTCGTCATCTGTGTAAAAGCTGTCTGCTCCAGATTTCCCCTCGTCACTTTCCAGTAATTGTTCCAGAGCTTGTTCTGCCGTAAATCCTTTACTGCTTGCAATTTTGATAAAACAATTCTGTAATAATGCTATATCTCTCTCGAATTTATCTCTTTGTGCTAGCTAATACTCCGATCGCTCTATGTAACACTCCGATCGCTTTCTGCTTTCTCCACCTCATGCTGATTCTCCGATCGGTTAGTGATTACACCTGGCTGGAGGTCGTTTTACTATAGTCCAGCCCAGCTTTTACAAGGCTACAGCAGAGCTACAGAGTCCTCTGAATGGCTAGAATAAATCATGGTAACCTTCCTCTGATTGGGTTAGAAAAATATTCCTCCCAGCGGTTTTTACATTGGTTGTTGCGTGTTGAATCTGCCTAACATAATAGTTTTCATTGGCCTGTTTACGCAGTGGTATTGCGCAATAAGGGAAATGTGTTTAATATACAAACTGGATACCGCTGTTTTCAGTGGAATCTGAGGAAGACGGCAAAAAAACCGCATCTCTCTAGCATTAATAGTTTTTGAGATAACTACACATTTGTAAAAGTATGCCATTTTGGGCGGTACCGCCCAATCCGTCCCCAGAGGGTTAAGGTGCTGCTGCAAGCCTTCTTTAGTAGGTGAGAGCAACACCAAGTCGTCTGCATACAGCAGAGCTCTGATCTCGGTGTTGTTCAGGGTGAGGCCAGGTGCCGTGGAACTCTCTAACTGGTTTGCTAATTCATTGATATATAGATTGAAGAGAATTGGACTGAGATTGCACCCCTGCTTCACTCCCCGGCCCTGGGAGAAGAACGCTGTTTGTTTGTTTCCAATCTTTACGGCACATTCACTTTTTGTATACATGTTCTTAATCAAATCATATGTTTTTCCTCCAATGCCACTTTCGAGTAGTCTACAGAAGAGGCCTTCGTGCCAGATGGAATCAAAGGCTTTTTGGAAGTCAACAAAACAGGCATATACCTTTCTTTTCTTAATGTTTAGTTCTTGATCAATTAGAGTCTGGAGTGTAAATATATGGTCCGTTGTGCGGCAATTTGGCAAAAAACCAATTTGGCATTTATGTAGAATATTGTGGTCATCAAGCAAGTTGACAAGTCGTTTATTAACGATGTTGCAGAATATTTTTCCCAGGTTACTGGATACACATATTCCTCTGTAGTTATTTGGGTCATATTTATCTCCGGATTTATGAATTGGGGTTATTAAGCCTTTGCTCCAGATGTCTGGAAAAGTTCCAGTTGATAGAATTGTATTGAATAGTTTTAGTATAGCCAATCTGATTTTATGATCTGAGTATTTGATCATTTCGTTGAGGATTCCATCTACACCACAAGCCTTTTTTCCTTTCAGGGACTGGATGACCTCTGCTAACTCTTGTTCTGTGACAGGGTAATCTAGAGGGTTTTGGTTGTTTTTTATCACCGCCTCCAGAGATTTCAATTTTGTGAGTATCTTGTACTGATCATTATTTTTTGTAATAGTACTGTATAAATCACTAAAGTGATTAATCCAAGTATTTCCATCTTGAATGGCCAATTCATCCTGCTGGGTTTTGTTTAGGTTGTTCCATTTCTCCCAGAACTGGTTGGACTCTAAAGATTCCTCAATTTCACAGAGTTGCTTTTTGTTGTGTTGTTCTTTTTTAGTTTTTAGGGTGTACTTGTATTGTTTCAGAGTGGCCTCATATTTACAGCGTATATTGTGGTTATCTGGGTCCCTATGCTTTTCATTAGATAATTTCCTTAAAGTTTTCCTTAGGTTTTTGCATTCAGTGTCAAACCATTTGTTACTGTTCATTTGTTGAAGTTTTGGTTTGGAGGCTTTCAAATTAGACAATGAAGCCAAATGATGAAATATTGAATTGATTTTGTCCACAGCTGAATTTACACCAGAACTATTCTGGGGAAATGTTTCATTTATAAATAAATGAGTTAAATCATATATGTTTTGATTTTCCAGTGCCTTTTGGTACGCGCCCACGCTGTTTGGGGTTCATCTGTATGAGTATGTGCTGTTGAACAGTTCACAGGCACTGGGGGTTCTAGACTTAGACTGGGCCCTTTGAAGATATAGTGTGATTTTGCTGTGGTCTGAGAGGGGTGTGAGGGGGCTGACTGTGAAAGCTCTGAAAGACACTGGATCTAGATCTGTAATGAAATAATCTACCACACTACTGCCAAGAGCTGAGCTGTAAGTGTAGCGACCCAGAGAGTCCCCTCGTAGCCTGCCGTTGACTATGTACAGACCCAGTGTACGGCATAGCTGTAAAAGCTGCACACCGCTTGTGTTGGTAAGCTTGTCAAAGCTCTTTCTAGAAGGACATTCAGGGAGGGGGAAGCAGGTGCTTCCAGGTAAGTGTTTGTCTCCCTGGGTGTTCATAGTGTCAGCTCTTTCCCCTGTTCGAGCGTTCAAGTCCCCACAGATTAATACATTTCCCATGCTTTTATAATGGTTAATTTCCTCCTCAAGAATAGAGAAGATATCTGGGTTGTAGTAGGGGGATTCTGATGGAGGTATATAGATGGCACATATGTAGACATGTTGCTCAGCACAAATCATCTGTTTGTTAAG